>NW_028154488.1:0-65040 GCF_965231275.1 Zosterops lateralis
ACAAAAACAAGTCCTATTTTCTATTAATAAAATAACAAAAAAGTCTCAACTTTTAACTACAAAAAAACCCATAAAAACACCTAATTAAAAATAAAATAATCTCATTATAAGTAAGCAAAAACTTCAAACAAACTTCCTCCAAAATAAGTATTTTAAATGCCAAAACCCCTCATATATTTAAAATAACTACTTCAGAAATGCCTTCTGTACATTCCAGACTGATTTTGAGAGCAAAGCAAGGAAAGAAAAAGCACGCAGCCTGTTTTAAGGAAACAGTGTTTACTCCTGTGCATTCCCTGTCCAGTGTGTTCAGCCCAAGCACAGACAGACTGCAGCACACAGATCTCCTTCGCTCTTTGTTAGTTTTAGCCAGCTAAAGCAAAGACTTCTTTTTCCCTTTTTCTTCTGACTGTTTAAACCTGCTGCAGACTGGAAAACCCAGAGAAGCACAACAATAAACAAATCAATCCACAAAAATAAAAACAGCAGAAATATACTCAAATTAACAGCACCAAAACCAGTTATTCCTGACTCAATAAACCCATAATTCCTCAAAACCATCCAAACAAACAGACCCCCTATAAATACACACAAAACCAAAAGATCCATTTGACTACAAACAATATCCCCTAAATTATCCAAAACTATAAAACATATACTCTAATCAAGCAGGCTAAATAAACAAACCTCTGCAACACCACAAACAATAATGTCATCATAAATATTTAGAAACCTTAAAAAACGAACTACATCACACTGTCTCAAACCCACTAAAACAAACACTAGATGCTCACCACGATAAAAGCCACCAGTAAATAAATAAAAACCTCCCCTATACCTCACACCACAGCCAACTACACCACTGTAAACCCTAGAAAACAAACCCTGGAAAAACACAATATCCCCCAAAAACAATTCAAAACCAAACTCAGTTCAAAAATACTCTGACCATGTGAACTACGAAACCAAACACGAAATAAATACACCACATGTCTCATCACACCGTCTACAAACAGAATAAAGCCACACAATAAATCATTAAAAACCACCAAACAGAAAAAACCCAGCTCTACCCAACCTGAATCCCTCCACACAACACACAAAACCCCAATAACACATTTCAGAAGTCTCTCAAGAAGAGCTACTTAGATTAATTCTACCTCAAATACAAACAAACCCATCCATAAAGTTATCCTCACTCTAAAACCTGATTATGTATGATAAATAATACTCCAAAAAGTCACGCAAAATACTACATCTCCCCTAAGTACATAATATTGAATAAAAGCCACATAGAAACATCATTATTTATTAAAATTCCAGCTGAAAAGAAAATTCCTCCACTTCAGACACTGACAACAACAGAAGAGGAGTTTCTCCAATCAATTTGAACTCCTTTTGTCTCCATAACTCCTTTTTCTTCTGGGAGCACCGGGGAGGGATTGGTGAGACGAAGCTGAAAAGAAAAAAAACATTCCCCCAATAAACCCAAAGTGGCTTATCTGTTTAGCATAGAAGTTTGTCCCTTGTCGTCCCCCGAGGAAATGCTCCAAACCCAAATGCTCCTGCAGTCTCGTCATGAACCACGGCCAGAACTCAGGATAAATTCCTCATTCTTCACAGCTCGATATCGAATTGAGCTGATGCTCCCCTTTTAAACCGCCCCCGGCTGGAACCGGCCCCTCGTTATCCATCCCAGCTGCACCTGTGCCTGCCCTGTCCCCTCTACATTAATTCTAATTTACCGGTTTCTCCTCGCTGCCTTCCCCGGGAGCGCCCGGCACGGCTCCAGCGGCGACAGCGAGTGCTGCAGCTCCGGGCACAGCGCCAGCGTGTCCCGCCCGCCCGCCGGCCGGGGGATCGGCAGCGGCCCCGACACCGCCTTGAATGGGCCGCCGAGGAAGCGGCAGTGAGGGCGGAGACCGGCCGGGAGCGCCCCGGAACTGCCCCCGGCTCGTTCGGTTCGGCTGAGGGGGGCGACGTTCGGGGAAACTCGGCTGGGTTCGGCTGTTCGGCGATTTCCGTCAGCCGTCGGCTCTTCTCGGCTGTTCGGCAACACTCGGTCATTTTCGTCCCTCCCCGGCTCTGTTCGGTGAGGTTGAGCCTTACGTCACTTTTGCCCCTCCCCGCCGCCATCTTGAGAAGGTCGGCCGCAGCGAATCGCGCCGCCATCTTGGTTGTGGCACACTTAAGGACCCCATCGGTGTTTAACACAGTCGCCTGACTAAAATGTCTCCCCTGAACCCGCCCGCGGCGCGGCTGAACCCACAGCGCGTGTCCCTACACCTGGAAACGCCGCAGAAAATTGTCCCCGGGCGGCGCCGTGGTCAGGATTTTTATGCAGGCACTAAGATAGACACACCACAGGTCCTCTCTGTTTCCCGCCCTTTTGGCCGCCATCTTTAGAAGGTCAAGCGCCGCGAGTCGCGCCGCCATCTTGGTTGTGGCATCCCCCCCAAATGTCCCCCTCGGCTGCTCGCACAGGCGCCTGACCACATCGCCTGCCCGAACACTGCCGCGGCGCCGCTCAGCCCCCATCCCGTGCCCGCGCACCTGCGTACGCCGCGGAAAAAATCGCTCCCGGGCGGCTCCGTGGTCTAGGCCGCGCGCAGGGAGCCGGCTGCCACGTGTCCGGGGGTCTTCGCATTTTTTCTCGCCTTTTTGGCCATGATCTTTCGGTCCTCGGGCGGCAAAACTGCCCGTGAGCTCACAGCCCGGGGCTGCTACGGCGGAGAACTGCAGTACCGCTTTTTATCCACGAGGTGGCAGCATTGCCGCACAGTTCACAGCCCGGGGCTGCTGCGGGCAGGGGGGAGAGCTGCAGTACCGAAATTTATCCACACGATGGCAGCATTGCCGCACAGTTCACAGCCCGGGGCTGCTGCGGGCACGGGGGAGAGCTGCAGTACCGAAATTTATCCACACGATGGCAGCATTGCCTCACAGATCACAGCCCGGTGCCAGGCAGGGGGAGCTGCAGTACCGCTCTGTGTCCACACGGTGGCAGCGCTGCCGCACGGAGCGGACGCAAAAAAGAACGCGCCCAAAATTCCCCTTCCAAACATCCCCGAAAATAAAGGCCCCAAAAGACCCCCAACCACAACAACTACGAGAACCCTGCCATCAACCAAGCCAAAACAAAAATAGCCTTATTTTTATGCTATATTTCCATATTTCTTCTATTTCTTATTAGGATATTTCTATTATCTCATGTATTGATCTACTATAATTTATCTATTTATATAATCTACCTATTTATATTATTAAAATTTATTTATTATATCATGTTCATTTTATTAGGTATATTTTACATACTATAATATATGGAACATGTAATAATAGTGTAACTAAAGATATTATTCTTAGATGTTGTAGTTGTCTTTTTGTTACGTATATATTTATTTTTTTGTATTTTTATTTTTTTTGGTAGCATTTATTTCTTGATATTTTAAACTATATGACTTCATTAACCTAACAGATCAAAACCAGAGTTAATTAGAATTGAAAGATTGGTTTTCTAAGGGGTAAACACTTAATCTTTATTAAAATAAAAATAAATTCTAATAAATAATATAAAAATAATTTAAAAGTAATAATATAAAATTAAATAATTTTCTCTTTCTGCGTGCTTTTGGGGGGATTGTTTGTGGGGGGGGTTTGTTTTGGGGTTTTTTTTGTTTGCTTAGTTTTAGATTTCTTGGGTAATAAACAAGGAGGTTCAGAGAGTTATAAAATAAAATGTCTACTTAGTTTGATTGCTATCCCCTAACCCCAACCCCTAACCCTAACCCCTAACCCGCTACCCTGACCCTTGACCCCCTGACCCCCTGACCCCCTGACCCCCTGACTCCTGACCCCTGGCCCCTGACCTTTGACCCCTGACCTATGGCCTATTGACCTTTGACCCCTGACCTTTGACCTTTGACCTATGACCCTTGACCCTTGACCTTTGACCTATGACCCTTGACCCCTGACCTTTGACCTATGACCCTTGACCCCTGACCTATGACCCCTGACCCTTGACCCCTGACCTTTGACCCTTGACCCCTGACCTTTGACCCTTGACCTATGACCTTTGACCCTTGACCTTTGACCCTTGACCTATGACCCCTGACCTTTGACCCATGACCCTTGACCCCTGACCTATGACCCCTGACCTATGACCTTTGACCCTTGACCTTTGACCCTTGACCTTTGACCTATGACCTTTGACCCTTGACCTATGACCCCTGACCTTTGACCTATGACCCTTGACCCCTGACCTTTGACCCTTGACCTATGACCCCTGACCTATGACCTTTGACCCTTGACCTTTGACCTATGACCCATGACCTTTGACCTATGACCCTTGACCCCTGATCTTTGACCTTTGACATATGACCTTTGACCTATGTCCCTTGAACTATAACCCCTGACCTACACCCTTTAACCTATGACCCCCTGACCCCCGGCCTTTGACCCTGAGCCCCTGACCTTTGACCGTAATGCATTCTGAACCCTAAAATCAACCCCACATGTAACCCTATATGTAAATGTAACCCTGCATAATTAATTGGGTGATTTGCATATGTGTAGTTAATTAATTAGGTTATTTGCATAGGGTGATTAATTATTCAACTGGCTAATTGGGTCCTTAGTGGTCCAGGTGGGAGTGGGGGGGTGTGGTGATTAAGCAATCATCTATAATCAGCTGCTCCCACCTGGAGGACTAATTAGGGGGGCATACAGTATGTATACCCTGTGTATAGGGGGGCTATTGGGTGTATATATAAATAAAAAAGAATAAAAATCATAAGTCTGGTGCAGTGGTAGGAATTTTCATGCGGCCAGGGACCAAATATTTTTATTTATTTAAAGGTTTTTTTAATATTTGTTCCCTGGCCGCATGAAAATTCCTACCACTGCACCAGAGTTAGAAATAAAGTTAAACTTTATTTCTAACTTTAAATTACAAAGGAAGAGAAAGAGAGAAACAGAGAAAAACAGAGAGAGCGAAACAGACAGAGAAACAAAGCAAAAAAGAGTCAGAGCAACAGAGAAACACAGTGAGTTAGAGCGAAAGAGAGACTTGGAGAGAAACAGAGTTGTTAGAGTGGAAGTAAAAGAGAAACAGCATTAGAGTGAAACTGAGACAGAGTGAGCGTGAGAGAAACAGAGAAACAGACTGAGAAAGAAAGAGAAACAGTTACACTGAAATAGAGTTACAGCGAAACACAGGGAAAGAGAAACAGAGCTAGAGAGAAACACAGAATGAAAGCAAAAGAGAAACAGCTAGAAATAGAACAACAGAGGAAAATAAAGAGTTAAGAGAGAAAGAAGCAGAGTGAGAGAGAAAAGGAAATAGCATGAAGATATAGAGAGGAAAATAAATAGACTTACCTGGAAGTAGGGAAATAGAGTGAAGGAAAGCAAGAAATAGAGTGAGAGAAAATGACTCAATGACACCAAATGAAGACAGGAGCCAAAGGGGGGCAGAGGGGGCGGGAGGGAATCTTAATTAAGGTGGATTCAACTACTATTGAATGAACATTTTTATTTACACTTCAGCAAAACACATGGAAACAACATATACAAATGCAAGTACAGATACAACCCGTAGACACGCTGATAAAAGTACAGCTTCGTGCAGAGCGATACATGGAAACACGGCAGCAAATGCAAATACGGAACAATACAGGGAACCGCAAGCCAAATACACATTGAGACAATAGAACAGTTTTCCTGCTTCTGAAACATCCATTAGATCTCATTTTATTGGTACAGGAAATGCAAAACAAAAGCAGCACATGTAACATAGAACAGTCATCCACCACACGCACCTCCTTCAGCTTGCACACAAACCCACCCTCGCTCTCACCTCAAAGCACCTCCCAAGAACCCCCAATCATCAACACACACTCGCAGCACTCCTCGGGAACGTGGCTCCCGGGAGCCTCCACACAAACCGGCCTGCCTGACGAAAACCCCGGTCCACAGGCCGTCGGCACCCAAACTTTGGCGATGAACATCGCCTCGCAGACCGGCCGGGACCGAGGAAAAAAAACCCAGCTGGGGGGGAAAATTAAAAAAAAACCCCCGAGCTGGGGATTTTTTATTCTAAATTTAAAATGTGTTGAAAAATCTGAAAGGCAAAAGTCACGCACACAAGGTTAGAACCAGTCAAACCAGTCAGCGCACACACACACACAGGCAAACACAAGCAAACACAGAGGACTCTCATACACACACAATCATTCTTCAGCGTACATGGTAGATTCCAGGAAACTTGTAGCATCAGCAAGCACAGAGATGCTAATCCTCCTCAGGGACCTGGAAGACAACAAGAGGTGGTCAACAAGCGCTTATCTGACAGCAAGCTATCCCCACTCCAGGCCCATATCTCTTATGCCCAAAACTCCACAGAAAAGAGGTGAACTGTGAAGTTTTACAACTGTTCTACCTCACTAACACTATGTGCCAGGGCAGGGCAGCTCACACATAAGCGGCATAAGATAGCCTGATACAACATAGTCACATACAATAGGATACAGCATAGTCACATACAATAGGATACAGCATAAGCCAGCATAGTATGATACAGCATAGTCACATACAGTACAATACAACATAAGCCAGCATAGTCACATACAACATATTCAGATACAATGTAGGCACATACAATATGAACCAACATAGTGAGATGCAATAGACTCAGATACAATGTAGGCACACACAATATAAGCCGACACTGAGAGACGCAATATTGGCGCATTCAACATTGGCACATACAACATGAGCAGAGACAGGTAGAATACAAGTGCTGACTTCAGATAACTCTGAAAGATACTGCAGGCACGTGAGGGGAATCTAATACCCTCCCTATAAAAGTCCAAGAGAATGGCATCTGAAAAGGCGGCGCTACCCAAGCTGAGAATGAAAATAGATGAGAACGCTCGAGTGTCCGTGTGCCGGCCTCAAAAAGTCAAAACGTAACGAGGCCGGAATAAGGATGATCCGGGAAAGTACGCGAGGAAAGTACGGCCAAAGGGGGCCGGAATGGTGCGGATAAAGCGCCCGGATGTAACAAAGGCCTATCACACAGAAGACAAGGGACACAAACAACACAATGCAGACGCAGACAACACAGCAGACACAACTTGAAACTGCCAGGCAGTTTCACCTTATGGACCCAAGACTCCTAGCACAAGATGAGCCACAGGCTGATGATGCCAAAGGAAAGAAAGCTTTAAGGCAATAGCACGTGATGACGAAACAGAACTCCTTACAAGAACTAGTGCCTAAGTTGTTAATAGGATGCTCGAGAAGCTGGGTAGGCCGAGAGAAGGAAGCGATGACTGCCGGGTGACCGTGGCGATAGCTCTGGACCTGAAGGCGACCTCCTTGGGTGAAAACGTCCACGAGGATGTTGAGACTCGAAGACGGACGACGGCGCAAAACACGCGAGGACGCGGAACTGCCCTGCCCGGCAAAGCCTCCGGTGAGGCCGAGGTGAAACCCTCTCCCGTTAGTTGCGAGGGGCCCGTCCCACCAGGGCTCTCTCCTCTAAGCTGACTTTGAATTGCCTCCTTTTGCAAAGCTTTTTCCCCTTCACCCAAACACCAGCCCAAACACTTATCTTTCAGAAGATGAGCGGACAAAAATCCATCTTCAATGGAAAAGAACACATCCACTTCAGTGCTGCCATATCCAGTCTTGGGCTCCGCACCTCACGGTACCTAGGACAACAAAACAGAAAATGTGACAATTGCCTGACAGAAAAAGTAATCCCCAGGCCTCCCCTGCACCGCTACCCCGGCTCACCTCAGATCGCCATTTGACTCCTGAGGCTGCCCGGAGGGTACCTGCAAAAGGAAAAGGTACACATTTAGCGTGCTGTTAGACACCGCTCACCTGAGTCATCCTGCCAAAATGTCAACTCACCTGCTTGCCTCTCTTCCCTGGTATGCGTAGGGCCGCAGCAGCTCCTACAAAGAAACAAAGCAAAAAGCAGGCTGAGTTACTGTGAAAACACAATTGCTCCAGTCTGACAGAACTCTGAAACATGTATATCTTAAACTTGTACCCACCAAGCTGCCGGGATCCAGGACTGGAACGCCTTGCAAGTAGACCACCTAAAAAAAACCCCAAAAAAACTCAACAGTGTATGCTTAGAGTTGCACCAGAAATTGAGGCCTGAGCAACAACTGCTTCCATCCACCAGTCAACACTCACCCTGTCTGCTTCACCTGGAGTGCCAATATCCCATGTTACCTCCTAAAAATAAAGACAAAGAACAATGAAATACACCTCAACATCAAGTTACTGCTGGTAATACTGTGCATGGGGAGAATGAGACCTGTTAAGGGGTTGAAAGGAAAAAAAAAAGGCACCACAGTGTTCACAGCTTTCTCCATTCAGGTTTTTTAATGTTGCAGAAAATACAGAGGTTTTTCACTAACTGCACTCTCAATTATATCCAGACATCCAATGGACATGGAGGTCATTTTTCAACTTCTTTCTTGCCAACAGCCAAACTTCCACCTACTCAGGGTAAGAAAGAGAATGGAGGAAAAAAAAAAAAAAACAACAAACACAAAAACAAACAAACAAACAAAAAACCCAAAGAAAACATAAGTTAATGGTTTCTGTGTAGAAGTCCACCGGAAGGGTGGTCAGTGTGCAGAGAATGGGAGGCTCCTGGAAAACAGAGAATGCTTGGTCTTTTTTCATGCTATCCTTTATCTTTTTCATATTAAAGCATGGCACAAATGAATTTAGTGTTCTTTGATGTCAGTCTTTTCCTGGTTTTTCTCTCCTTTAGGGTCAAACTTCCACATACTCTGGGTAAGAAATAGTATTTAAAAAAGGAACAAAGAAAACATGAAAAAATAAAAATTAAAAAAAAAATTGAATAAAGTTAATAAAAAGTTTTTTAAAAATTAAAAATACAAAAAAAAAAACCATGGAAATAAAATAAAAATCTAAAAAAATCTAAAAGTAATATTAAAAAAAGTTAAAAATTAAAAATAAGTATAAAATCTTTTAAAGAACACAAAACAATAGCTGGACTGGGATGAGGCCTTCCAGGGGCTTTGCTTCCTACTGGCTCCATCCTTTTTTACCACCTACCTGCAAGACGAAAAACAACAGGGATAAAGTTTCAAACAGGATGTCCTTGGTTGAGGCACTTCAAAATAAGATTTTTAACAAAAAGTCGGCCAAAAAAAGAGAGTCTGAAAATCAAGCTATAAGCCTCACAGCTATTTAAAAACAAAACAAAAAAGCTGTCTCTGGTGTGCATAACTTGCCAGCCCCTCATGGTTTGAAGTCCTTAGCATTTATTTTTACCAAGTTGACAACTAAAACCTTGTAGAAAGGTTAAAAAAAAAATCCTGGACAAAGCCAGGCATTTTCCCAAGCCCCCTCAGTGTGGAGCTGTGTCAGCCCCAAGTGTTTGGTCCCCTAGCCCAGCCCAGAGCAGGCTCCAGCTGCTCCCCGGGGGGTGGTTACCAAGGGACTCACTTGTTTGGAGCTGTAAATGCAGATGCCCTGCACTGGAGTGCCAATAAATGTGAAATATGTGACTCTCATCATCAACAGTGACTGACCTTCCCTGGGGAGCCCCCTCACCCGGGATGGGGCACTCTGCCATGGATTTAATCCATCTGCATCTGAAAGGAAGTCAGGACAAAAGTCAAAGTGCTGCAAGATAACTTGACGGCTCCAGACAATTTGTGTCACTCTAGGAATACCCTCTACAGGCCAACTACACCCTACATGACAAATTTCAAGTCCCCAGGACTTGTCCCATTCCCCCCACACCCAGACTAAGCAACAAGGCAGAGCAGCTCCGAGCCAAACACACACCAACACCCGTGACACAGGACAGGACAAAAGGGGGGACACAACAGGGACAGAAATATCTGGGCAAGAAGAATGACCCTGAGGACCGAGAGAACTCGCAATGAGATGACCGAGGTAAGACCGATGGGGAGCTGACCAGGCTCAGAGAACCCTGCAGGAAGAAGATGCCAACGGGATCACTGATCCCAAGAAACGCAGGGACGGATGCCTGAGAATCCTAAGGTCAGACTCATCTACCTATCCCTGCATTCTGACAAGACCTAATCCACCTGAATGGGTGGTGGCAGTGCACAGCTGTGGATACAGCTCAGAACAAGACCTGGAAAGGCATCAGCCTGGACACTTGTGAAGAGAGATGGATTCTGATGTGTGTCTGAGCACCCGAGTCAAAGGCACCTGGCTGAGGAATGCAGAGATCAGAAATGCTAAGATTGATGCCAGGGGTTTTAAAAGGCCCCTTGAAGGGCAAAGGGAAAAGACATGAAAGATATGAGATGCTCCAAAACCACAGAGTGCACAACAGACAAGTGACACGACGTGCCCTGGAACTGCTCTGCCCTGCACACCTCAGCACTGATCAAAAATGAGACTTTCCCTTTACACAGCCTAAGGGGTCACATCTTGGACATCCCCATCTCCAAACCTGATTCACAAAACCCCTCCTGGTGACCCCTGACCCCACATCCCGCTTTCATCCCCTCGGTGACTCCAAGCCCTCCACTTATCTCTCGGATGTCTGGGGATGGGAATTCACATTGGGTGCCAAAGAAGGTCGCCTCTCCCTCTGGGAGACTCCTGCTGTCACTGGGCTGTTGTCTCTCAGTCAGCTACAATAAAGAAAACCAAATATCAAAGCATAATCTCACCAGCACATCCCCCAAAACCTGGCAATTCTGCTACTCCCCCTCTCCTAAGCATGCCTGGGTCCTTGGGCAGCACACTTCAGCTGTGCTCAGAGGCTGACTCTTGCAGTGCCAAGGTCTTAGAGACAGTATTGGTACTGAGCCCACCCACCACAGCCTCCATTAGGGCTGTGAGCAACCCCAGTTAGAGCAGGAAAGGAATGCAGGCTGGACATCCCCAGTGAACCCAAACCCTGTGGACTCTGCCCCCCACTATCACTTCCTGCCTGGCCCTAGCCTTGGGCTTACTGCCTGCACCTCTCAGGGCTTCTGGCATTGTCCTGCATTAGGATTGCTGCCTGCACCTGCTCTCAGGGAAACACAGTGTTGGTAGCGCAGTGCTGTGAGGGCTGGTACACCTGTACTCTGACTTGTATCCCAGCCTGCACCCCTGATTTTCACTGTGTGCTCTCTAGCCTGTGAGTCCTTTACCTCTCAAGCCCTCCCTCAGCCTTCAGCCTCTGTAGGTCAATGCTGAACTGCTCTGCGCCCTCCTGCTGAACCCTACTACCCTACACCCTGCAACCCGGGATGCTCCTGGGACACGGATCCCAGGATGCCCAGGCGGGCAAGGCCAAGAATCTCCCCCCACTGCACCCTAACCCTGTGGACTCTCAAAGACTCTAAGACGACCAACGGTGCAAATCTTGCTAGAATGCAGAGATGGGTTGGGACTGCCCTGCCTGGCCAAGGCTCAGGTGATGCTAAGGAGAAACCCTCTCCCTTTACTCCTGAGGGGTCCATCCCACTAGGGCCCTCTCCTCCTCTAAGGTAACTTTCAATTGCCTCCTGGGACTGAAAAGGTTTTTCCCCTTCTCCCAACCACCAGCCCCAACACTTAGCTTTTGGAATACGAGGGGACAAAATCCATCCTGGACAGAAATGAATGTGTTGGCACCGTGGATTTGAAGACGTTCTCTGCATCCACCTTGGTGCTGCCATATCCAAACTCCAGCTGTGCACCTCCTCACACTACCTGGGACCACAGAACAGAAAATGTGACTATTCCCCTCCAGAAAAGTCACCCCCGGGGCTCCTCTGCACCGCTGTCCCGGCTCCCCCTCAGATCTTCACCCCACTCCAGAGGCTGCCCAGAGTGAACCCAGCAAAAGGAAAAGGGACACACTGAGCACAGCACTCACCCACGGGCCACCTGCCCATGTGCCGACTCACCCCCTCCCTCTATTCCTTGGCACACCTGGGGCAGCAGCAGCACCTGCAAAGAAACAAAAAAGGAAAAATCATACCGAGTTACTGTGAAACAGCAACCTCCCTGCTCTGACTGAAGCAGGACACAAGTGAGCCTTAATGTTGCACCCATCTGCCCTCCTCTGGCATCCTGGGCCAGCACATCTGCCAAGGGGCCACCTAAAATAAAACAAAAAAAGACCAGTGAATGCTTAGAGTAGAACCAGAAGAGAGACTTCAGCAATAGTAACTGCTTCTGTCCACCCATCACTGCTCACCTCGTCCACTTAACCTTGACTGCAGAGATCCAGCCTTGCCTCCTAAAAATAAAGACAAAGAGCAGTGCTGTGACGAGGCCACCATTTACACCTCCCCTGCAAACACAAACAGTGACTGACCTTCTCAGGGGAGCCCCCTCACCCGGGATGGGGCACTCTGCCACGGATTTAATCCATCTGCATCTGAAAGAAAGGACAAAAGTCAAAGTGCTGAAGGAGCATTTGACAATTCCAGACACTTTGTGTCACTCTAGGAATACCCTCTACAGGCCAACTACACCCTACATGACAAATTTCAAGTCCCCAGGACTTGTCCCATTCCCCCCACACCCAGACTAAGCAACAAGGCAGAGCAGCTCCGAGCCAAACACACACCAACACCCGTGACACAGGACAGGACAAAAGGGGGGACACAACAGGGACAGAAATATCTGGGCAAGAAGAATGACCCTGAGGACCGAGAGAACTCGCAATGAGATGACCGAGGTAAGACCGATGGGGAGCTGACCAGGCTCAGAGAACCCTGCAGGAAGAAGATGCCAACGGGATCACTGATCCCAAGAAACGCAGGGACGGATGCCTGAGAATCCTAAGGTCAGACTCATCTACCTATCCCTGCATTCTGACAAGACCTAATCCACCTGAATGGATCACAGCAGTGCACAGCTGTGGATACAGCTCAGAACAAGACCTGGAAAGGCACCAGCCTGGATGCTTGTGAAGAGAGATGGATTCTGATGTGTGTCTGAGCACCTGAGTCAAAGTTCAATGATATCAGTGCCTGTCCAAGGAACAGGGAGATGTTAAGAACAATGCCTGGGGTCTCCAAAAGACCCCTTGAAGGGTTAAGGCAAAAGACACACCACACAGGACACACAAAAGACACAGAGTGCACAACAGACAAGTGACATGACGTGCCCTGGGACTGCTCTGCCCTGCACACCGCAGCACTGTGAGACCTTCCCTCTCTGTGCCCTAAAGGGGTCACAGCTTGGACATCCCCATCTCCAAACCCGACCCAAAAATCCCTCCCAGTGACTCCCAACCCACAGCCCACTTTCACTCCCTCTGTGGCTTTTAGGCCTTCACTTATCTCTGGGATGTCCAGGGATGAGAATCCACATCAGGGGCCAAGGAAGGCTGTCTCTGCCTCTGGGAAATTCCTGCTGTCTCAGTCAGGTGCCATAAAGAAAACCAAACATCCACGGATGATCTCAGCAGGGCTGTTGGGTGAGAGGATCTCAGTGTGAGACAAGTGACCACCTGAAACACACAAACAATAAGGGATGCTCAGAGTTGCACCAGAAACACCACTGCCCTGACCACACAAATATATCAATTTTAGAAAACAAAACACAAACAAAAGTCCATTAAAAAAAAGGCCAACTCTTATTACTCCTAGTCCATTTTCCAAATATAATAAAAATAACCCCATCTCCATTCTCCTCAAAAAACCTCTGAAATATACACCCAGAACACCCCCAACTGAAATACCTGCCTCTAACCACATAAAAAGTAGAAAACTTATATTCCTTGACCTATAGAAATTTATTAACCTAGCACGTCAAAACCACAGAATTTTAAATCCTTAGTCCACATATGTACACCATATACACCAATCCCATCACTACATACCAAATCAAAGCCTATTATCTATTACTAACTTAACAAAAAAAGCCTCAACCTTTAACTGCAATGAAACTTTAATTAAAAATAAAATAATTTCATAATAACTAAGCAAAAACTTCAAACAAACTTCCTCCAAAATAAATAATTTAAACACCAAAAACCCTCAAAAATTTAAAATAACTACTTCAAAAATGCCTTCAGTACTTTCAGACTGATTTTGAGAGCAAAGCAAGGAAATAAAAAGCACGCAGCCTGTTTTAAGAAAACAGTGTTCACTCCTGTGCATTCCCTGTCCAGTGTATTCAGCCCAAGCACAGACAGACTGCAGCACACAGATCTCCTTTGCTCTTTGTTAGTTTTAGGGCAGAGAAGTTCCCTGCACTGATTATTTCCCCTTTTTCTTTGGGCTCATTAAACCTGCTGCAGACTGAAAAACCCAGAGAAGCACCGAGAGCTGCACCTGCAGCCACGGGGCCTGGACCTCAGCATTTTATCAACACCAGAACAGCTGATAAGAGACCAAAGGAGATGAGCTACAGCCACAGCAAGGGCTTTCTGAATTTACCATCTCCCTTCAGAAAAACAAAGTGTCTTATTATTTTATGTTATTTATTCTTTATGCTTGTGACCACTTTGTTTGTTAAATAAATAGTTTTGTCCAGTTCTTCCTAAAGAAATTCTTTCACAAACCAATTTAAAAGAGAGACCATTTTGCTTTACTCTCTAAAAAAAAAAAAACCCTATTCAAAAGTTTCCTCTCAGGTTTACCCTAAACCACAACAACAAACAAATCAATCCACAAAAATAAAAACAGCACAAATATACTTCAATTAACAGCACCAAAACCAATTATTCCTGACTCAATGAACCCATAATACCTCAGAACCACCAAAACAAACAGACCACCTATAAATACACACAAACCCAAAAGATCCATTTGGCTACAAACAATATCCCGTAAATTATCCAAAACTATAAAACATACACTGTAGTCAAGCATGCTAAATAAACAAATCCCATAAAACAATAATCTAATTATAAAAATTAAGAAACCCTAAAAAATGAACTACATCACACTGTCTCAAACCCACTAAAACAAACACAACACCCTTGCCATGATAAAAGCCACGACTAAATAAATAAAAACCTCCCCTATACCTCACACCACAGCCAACTACACCACTGTGAACTTTAGAAAACAAACTCTTGAAAAACACAATATCCCCCAAAAACAACTCAGTAACAAAACTCAGTTCAAAAATACTCTGACCATGTGAGCTATGAAACCAAACATGAAATAAATACACCACATATCCCTCATCACACCACCTACAAAGAGAATAAAGCTACACAATAAATCATTAAAAACCACCAAACAGAAAAAAAACCAGCTCTACCCAACCTGAATCCCTCCATACAACACACAAAACCCCAGTAACACATTTCAGAAGTCTCTTTAAAAAAGCTACTTAAATTAGTTCTACCTCAAATACAAACAAACTCACCCATGAGGTTACCTTCACTCAAAAACCAAATTACTCACAATAAATAATACCAAAAAAGTCAGACAAAACACTACACACCACCTAAGAACCTCATATTGAAAAGAAGCCACATAGAAGGGCCACTATTAATTAAAATTCCAGGAGAAAAGAAAATCTCGCCACTTTAAACACAGATAACAACAGAAAAAAAGGAGTTTCTCCAATCAATTTGAACTCCTTTTGTCTCCATAACTCCTTTTTCTTCTGGGAGCACCGGGGAGGGATTGGTGAGACGAAGCTGAAAAGGAAAAATGCCCCCCCAATAAACCCGCACTGGGTTATTTACCTGTTTGGTACAAAGGTTTGTCCCTCGGCGCTTCCCGAGGAAATGCTCCAAATCCAAATGCTCTTGTAGTCTCTCCATGAATCACACCCAGAACCTCAGGATAAAGTCCTCACTCCTCACAGCTCCATACTCAACTGAGCTGAGGCTCCCCTTTTAAACAGCCCCCGGCTGGAACCGCCCCCTCGTTATCCATCACAGCTGCACCTGTGCCTGCTCTGTCCCCCCTCACTGTTCCCAGCTCACACCCGGGGCTGCTCTCTCCCCTCCCCATCCTGTGGCATCTCTCACCTGCAGCTGCTGCCCGTCCGAGGGTGAGGGCAGAGGGGACTTGCTGTTCATTCTCGGGACGGTTCATTGTCTGCACCTGACACGATGGGGCACCGGGCTTCCCTTGCTGTGGATAAGGACCCCTCTTCTCCTGCAGGTGCCCGAGGCTGAAACGGGGACTCCACCCCCGAAAATCCATATGCCTGAGGATCATAATTCCCAAGGAAATTCCCCAGAAATCGTTACCCTTCATTTGAAATATTTCCTTTGGAATCACTCCTGACTTGTCCTTCTGTGGAAGCGTTTCAAACATTCATTGGAGAGTTGAGGAGCCGAGTTGGCTTGTTTATAACTTGGCTGACAAGCCCAGACAAAACCCAAACACCGAGAACTCCAGCACTGCTGGCCCCGCCCCCTGGAACGCCCGGCCCCGCCCCCGGCCGCCTCTGGGCCCCGCCCCCTGCTTCTTCAAGTCCCATTTAACCAGAATGATTTTCTGGGGGCAGGAGCACCCAAAGCCAGCAGAACTGACCTTAATCACTTTTGGGGGATCTCTCTTTTCTTCCTCACCAAACTTCCACTGTCAAAACCCAGCCTGAGGCTCAGCTCCCCATCCCCTCAGTCTCTCCAAGGACCTCGGCTTGGATTTCCCAATCCAACGAGGCAGAAATCCTGCTGTCCTTATTGTATATCCTAATTGCAGTAATTGCTTAAGAAATAATTGAAAGATATTAAAAGAAGGAAGAGAAATTAAACAAGAGCTGCCTGCACCAAGGGCCATCCAAGGGTTGCTAAAATCCCTTACCAATCCCTTGGCCCTTGGGGAGGGGGAGCGGATTCCTCACCAAAGCTGGTGGGAAGGAAAGGGGAGTTGCCAGGCCCACCCCCAGGTGTTTAGAGCAGAGTTGGGGCTCCCCAGCCGTGTCCTAGCTTGGGTCTAGGCAGAACAGCTTGTCCCTTCCTCCCCGGGAGCCCCATCCCCAGAATGAGGTAAGTGATGCAGGGGCAGCCTGAGCTGGAGATGACAGGAGTAGGAGGGAGGTGACCCAAAGTATCCTTTCCCCCTGTGTAGGGGTTGAGAGGACAGAAACCATCCTTCCTGGTCAGGTCTGAAATCCAAAAGCCGTTACCTGCATTAGTGCTGATGCATCTGACAGGAACAGGGATAGGACAGTGTAATATTAGTGTGGAGGGGGCGTCAGGAAAACCCAGCTTGAATATCTTTTTTCCTAGTGCTGCTGCCTGGAATTTTTTTCCCCTGTCTTCGCCTTCTGACTGGGCTTTTCCCAGCCGCAGCCGGTCATCGTACTTCATGCTCAAGACCTTATTTCAGCTTTTGTCCCTCCCACACATCTCGAGCCTTCAGCTTTTGGACCTATGGGCCCCTCCCTGACACACTGATTGTCCTCTGCCATTAACAATCTCTATCCCACCTCTCTGCTGATTTCATGTGTTCAGAGTTCAGGTGTTCAGCAGTTCTAGAAAGCCCTTCACAGCCCCAGAGTTTTCAGCTCTGGACCCATAAGCTTTATTTCACGGCCAGCCCGGTTCTTCCACCTCCACATTCATTTTTTCTGCCTGTCTTCGCCAGGTGTAGCTGCCCCAGGTTGAGACACCAGGGTCCTTTTTTTGTCTCTAGTTGTGCGGTTTCAGCTTCAGCTCTAGAAATGCTATTCCACCTCCATCCCATTAATCTTTATTCCATTACCAACCCCTGGGCACGTGTCCCATTTCACAGTCGCTTCCCAGGTCTACACTCATTATCCCCTTTGAACTGTGATTGCAATTGCAGCACTGCAGTCCCCAGTGATTTCAGCTTCAGGCCCACAAGCTTTATTTCACTGCCAGCTCTTCTGTTTCTGTTCTGTCTTCACGTCTTCCCATCAGTGACACATCGTGCCGCTTTTGGTCTCAGAGTATGATTTTTGGATTTTTTGTAGCTCTGTGTTGTTTTAGCTCCCCTCTTGTACCCATAGTCCAGCCCCAACCTGCTAATCCTTACTGCAGCAACAGCTCTCCAGTCCCTTCCCCAGCCCTTACAGCGATTTCAGCTCCAGCCCGCAGTTCCCGTCCCAGCTCCATATTCCCTCGAGCAGCCCCCCAGGGGTTTTACCCCAAAGCCTACCATCTTTGTGTCTCCTCCAGCTCTGCTGTCTCAGCTCCAGCTCCTCAGCTTCCCACTGCCTGCAGCTAAAACTGCTACTGCTTCTCACTGCAGCCCGGGGCTGTTGAGAAGGCCACAAGTCAGTCATTGTCATCACTTCAATGTCTTTAGGAGTTGTATCACCCACCCTCCTGGGTTCTCAACCTTGGGGACACTTGAAGCCCGAAGGCCAACACGTATCTCCCCCCTTCCCCTGGGTCTCAGCCCAGCACTTGTCCAAAAGCCCCCTCAGCTCCCCCAGGCAGCACCAGGGGCTGGAAAGAGCCACTGGGCCCCTGCTCCCTCATCCCAAAAGGTGTCCACGGGTTGATTCTCGGGCCCTGGAGCCCTCCGAGCCCCCACAGCCTCAGCCTCTGCTGGGTACCACGGGGCAAGGGCTGGTAACCCCCCAGGCATCTCCTGCAGGCCCTGAGCTGCAGCGCCATCCCCTTCTCCCGTGGGGAGAACCCTCCAGCCCCAGCATTTCCACCGTTCCACACTGTTTTGGGCGTGCCTCTAGTGCCAAGGGCTTTATTCCACATCCTGGGGCTTTCTGTCTCTACTGGGCTCACCACTGCTGTTTCAGCCCTAGCCCTACAACCTTTACTGAATTAACGTCAGATATTTAGAAAAAAAAAAAACAAACAAAAAAAAACACCAAAAAGAAAAACAAACAAAGAAACAAAAACCCAAACAAACAAACAAAGAAAAAAAAAAAACCAACAAAAAAAAACAAAACAAAAAAAAACCCACGAGCCAAAATTTAATGCATTGAAACAAGCAAAATAATGAAAAGATGCAATAAATATGAAAAACATAGTTACTTCTAATAAAAACAAAATAAAATAAGAAAAAGTGCAAAAACTGCTGCTTTATTTCTGATCCTGTAAACACTGCTTTAAATCCAGAAACTACAGAAGCGCTTCTCGCCGGCCCCTGGTAGCCGCAGCCGGTCGTCCTGCGCCGCACCAGGCCCCGCACCAGGCCTCCGGCCTCCCTGGGTACGGCTGGCGCCACTGCCCCAGGACACCGGCGGCCCCCAGACACTGGCGCAGGCGGACGCGGGAGTCGCGTCCGTGCTCACCCTCGCTCCCCGGGCCGGCAGCTGCGGGCATCCCGTCCCGGCGCAGCGGCGCTCCTCCCGACCGACCGACCGCGCAGCTCCAAACGCCGCTCCCCGTCCCGCCGCCGGACTGACCCCCCCCGGCCCCTCAGGCCGCTATTTTTGCCCCAGGGCCGGCCAGCTCAGCCAATCACAAGCGGATGCAGCGCCGGCCCCGCCAATCCCTGTTGAGGAAGCGCCGGCCAGGTGAGCCCAACCAATCACAAGCGGAGGCAGCGCCGGCCCCGCCAATCCCAGCTCGGCTCCGCGAGCCCCGCCCCGCTGTCCCCTCACGGCCCTGCTCCCGCCAGGGCCGGCGGATCGGGGCCGGGGGGTTCGTGGCCCGGGCTGAGGGCGCGGCGGCGTTGCGGTCGCGATCGGGACCGGGAGCGCTGCGGGCGGCAGGAGCCGCTCCTGCTCCGCCCGCAACCGGCGCTGCGCCGGCGTCCTGCCGGCGCTCCGGGCACGAGAGGACGGCGGCGGCGATTTCCTGGTGCCGGCAGGGCCGGGCCGGGCCGCGGGGAACCCCCGTGCCGGCCCCGGGACCCCCCAAATCCCGCCGCTCCCCGCCATCAGCATCAGCATTGTGGTGCTGCTTCTTGTGGCCACAGCCTCTGCTTGGGTATTTTGGTGGCGGAAGCACAGGTGAGCTCTCCCTCCCATCAGCTGCGGTAAGATTTATGGGCACGTAGGTCGGTGCAGGGGTTGCTGCAGCAGCAGCAGCAGCAGCAGCAGCAGCAGCAGCAGCAGCAGCAGCAGCAGCAGCAGCTCTGTAGGGGTGAACTCTCTGAGTGCCATCACAGCTCACACATAGCCTTTGCAGGAAGGGGAATGAGGCTGCATGGGAGAGCCAAGAGTTCATCATTTGAGGCCTGGTTGCCCACAGAGCAGTAAGTCTTTGCTCTCTTGTGGAGTCCCTGGAACCCCTTGGGGCAATTGCCAGGCTCCTGCCTTGGAAGGACGCAGCATAGAGTCTTGCCTGCCTAGGCTGAAAGAATGGCGCTTCCTGGGTGCTTTGCCCCAGTTTCTTGTGTGCCCATTCCCCCGGTCCTGGTAGTTTCTCTTTTCCCTGCTTCCCTATTGGTGGTGGTATCCCAGTGTCCGCTCCTGTCCCCTCTCTAGATCACTGAGCCCTGCCCTGCTCTTAGTAGCACCCCCGTGCCCTTAGACCATTGGTTCCTGATCCCTATTTAGGCCTGTGCACAGCACATGGCCAGGTCTTTTTGTCCCTGATCCCTTTAGGGTGCTGGAAAAAACCTTGCTGGAATTCATCGTACAAAAAGGCCCTTCTTGCCTCTCTTTGCTGAGCCTAGCCACGGCGTGTGTGATGTGAGTCTGACTGCTTAGCCCGAATCCTCCGCCAGTGGCTTTTCCACAGGAGATGCTTATGGGGCTCTAGGTAGCAGCTCCACCATGCAAAAAGCACACTGCTAGAGATCTTTGTCTTGACTCCAGCTCTGCAAAAATTCAGCTCCCCCCCTACGATCACTGAGTCCAGCCCAGAGTCAATATCCAGCCGCACAGTCCTTTTCAGCTGCAGCCCTAGAGTCCCCATCCCTGCTCCATAGTGACTATTCCAGCCCTTCCATCATTTCAGCAGGCATCTCTCAGTCCCTTTCTCAGCTCTGCAGATTCCATTTTCACTCACAATCCCACCCTGCAGTCAATAGCCCAGCCCCAACAGTGATTTCAGCCCTGGCCATACAGCATTTCCACCCCAAAACGCAGGCAATATCCCAGCAGCGCCGGCACTTCAGCCCTCTTCCAGCCCCTCCCACTTTCAGCTGTCCACACGCCCTCTCCCGTGTTCAGCCTCAAGACCCAGCCCCAACAGCAGTATCACAGGACTATTTATTTCAGCACACCCATCCTACAGGCTCTATGTCAGCCCTAGAGTTTCTATGGCCTTGGCAGTCTCTATGCCACCGCTGCAGGGCTTTGAGCCGAGCCCTGCAGAGTCCCCTTGCCCAGCCCCAGTGATTTCAGCTCTTGACCCACAAGCTTTATTTGACAGCCAGCTGGTTTCTTCTAGCAGCATGCACGGGTTTCTCCGACTCCGGCAGCAGCAATTTCTCCACCGTCACGGGGCAGGATGGTTGTCTTGGCCCCAGCTCTGCCACGGTTTAGCTCCGACCCGAGAGTGTCCGTGCCCACCCTGCAGTCAATAGCCCAGCCCCAACAGTGATTTCAGCCCTGGCCATACAGCATTTCCACCCCAAGACGCAGGCAATATCCCAGCAGCGCCGGCACTTCAGCCCTCTTCCAGCCCCTCCCACTTTCAGCTGTCCACACGCCCTCTCCCATGTTCAGCCTCGAGACCCAGCCCCAACAGCAGTATCACAGGACTATTTATTTCAGCACACCCATCCTACAGGCTCTATGTCAGCCCTAGAGTTTCTATGGCCTTGGCAGTCTCTATGCCACCACTGCAGGGCTTTGAGCCGGAGCCCTGCAGAGTCCCCTTGCCCAGCCCCAGTGATTTCAGCTCTTGACCCACAAGCTTTATTTGACAGCCAGCTGGTTTCTTCTAGCAGCATGCACGGGTTTCTTCGACTCCGGCAGCAGCATTTTCTCCACCGTCACGGGGCAGGATGGTTGTCTTGGCCCCAGCTCTGCCACGGTTTAGCTCCGACCCGAGAGTGTCCGTGCCCACCCTGCAGTCAATAGCCCAGCCCCAACAGTGATTTCAGCCCTGGCCATACAGCATTTCCACCCCAAGACGCAGGCAATAACCCAGCAGCGCCGGCACTTCAGCCCTCTTCCAGCCCCTCCCACTTTCAGCTGTCCACACGCCCTCTCCCATGTTCAGCCTCGAGACCCAGCCCCAACAGCAGTATCACAGGACTATTTATTTCAGCACACCCATCCTACAGGCTCTATGTCAGCCCTAGAGTTTCTATGGCCTTGGCAGTCTCTATGCCACCGCTGCAGGGCTTTGAGCCGAGCCCTGCAGAGTCCCCTTGCCCAGCCCCAGTGATTTCAGCTCTTGACCCACAAGCTTTATTTGACAGCCAGCTGGTTTCTTCTAGCAGCATGCACGGGTTTCTCCGACTCCGGCAGCAGCAATTTCTCCACCGTCACGGGGCAGGATGGTTGTCTTGGCCCCAGCTCTGCCACGGTTTAGCTCCGACCCGAGAGTGTCCGTGCCCACCCTGCAGTCAATAGCCCAGCCCCAACAGTGATTTCAGCCCTGGCCATACAGCATTTCCACCCCAAGACGCAGGCAATAACCCAGCAGCGCCGGCACTTCAGCCCTCTTCCAGCCCCTCCCACTTTCAGCTGTCCACACGCCCTCTCCCATGTTCAGCCTCGAGACCCAGCCCCAACAGCAGTATCACAGGACTATTTATTTCAGCACACCCATCCTACAGGCTCTATGTCAGCCCTAGAGTTTCTATGGCCTTGGCAGTCTCTATGCCACCACTGCAGGGCTTTGAGCCGGAGCCCTGCAGAGTCCCCTTGCCCAGCCCCAGTGATTTCAGCTCTTGACCCACAAGCTTTATTTGACAGCCAGCTGGTTTCTTCTAGCAGCATGCACGGTTTTCTTCGACTCCGGCAGCAGCATTTTCTCCACCGTCACGGGGCAGGATGGTTGTCTTGGCCCCAGCTCTGCCACGGTTTAGCTCCGACCCGAGAGTGTCCGTGCCCACCCTGCAGTCAATAGCCCAGCCCCAACAGTGATTTCAGCCCTGGCCATACAGCATTTCCACCCCAAGACGCAGGCAATATCCCAGCAGCGCCGGCACTTCAGCCCTCTTCCAGCCCCTCCCACTTTCAGCTGTCCACACGCCCTCTCCCATGTTCAGCCTCGAGACCCAGCCCCAACAGCAGTATCACAGGACTATTTATTTCAGCACACCCATCCTACAGGCTCTATGTCAGCCCTAGAGTTTCTATGGCCTTGGCAGTCTCTATGCCACCGCTGCAGAGCTTTGAGCCGGAGCCCTGCAGAGTCCCCTTGCCCAGCCCCAGTGATTTCAGCTCTTGACCCACAAGCTTTATTTGACAGCCAGCTGGTTTCTTCTAGCAGCATGCACGGGTTTCTCCGACTCCGGCAGCAGCAATTTCTCCACCGTCACGGGGCAGGATGGTTGTCTTGGCCCCAGCTCTGCCACGGTTTAGCTCCGACCCGAGAGTGTCTGTGCCCACCCTGCAGTCAATAGCCCAGCCCCAACAGTGATTTCAGCCCTGGCCATACAGCATTTCCACCCCAAAACGCAGGCAATATCCCAGCAGCGCCGGCACTTCAGCCCTCTTCCAGCCCCTCCCACTTTCAGCTGTCCACACGCCCTCTCCCGTGTTCAGCCTCAAGACCCAGCCCCAACAGCAGTATCACAGGACTATTTATTTCAGCACACCCATCCTACAGGCTCTATGTCAGCCCTAGAGTTTCTATGGCCTTGGCAGTCTCTATGCCACCGCTGCAGGGCTTTGAGCCGAGCCCTGCAGAGTCCCCTTGCCCAGCCCCAGTGATTTCAGCTCTTGACCCACAAGCTTTATTTGACAGCCAGCTGGTTTCTTCTAGCAGCATGCACGGGTTTCTCCGACTCCGGCAGCAGCAATTTCTCCACCGTCACGGGGCAGGATGGTTGTCTTGGCCCCAGCTCTGCCACGGTTTAGCTCCGACCCGAGAGTGTCTGTGCCCACCCTGCAGTCAATAGCCCAGCCCCAACAGTGATTTCAGCCCTGGCCATACAGCATTTCCACCCCAAGACGCAGGCAATAACCCAGCAGCGCCGGCACTTCAGCCCTCTTCCAGCCCCTCCCACTTTCGGCTGTCCACACGCCCTCTCCCATGTTCAGCCTCGAGACCCAGCCCCAACAGCAGTATCACAGGACTATTTATTTCAGCACACCCATCCTACAGGCTCTATGTCAGCCCTAGAGTTTCTATGGCCTTGGCAGTCTCTATGCCACCACTGCAGGGCTTTGAGCCGGAGCCCTGCAGAGTCCCCTTGCCCAGCCCCAGTGATTTCAGCTCTTGACCCACAAGCTTTATTTGACAGCCAGCTGGTTTCTTCTAGCAGCATGCACGGGTTTCTTCGACTCCGGCAGCAGCAATTTCTCCACCGTCACGGGGCAGGATGGTTGTCTTGGCCCCAGCTCTGCCACGGTTTAGCTCCGACCCGAGAGTGTCTGTGCCCACCCTGCAGTCAATAGCCCAGCCCCAACAGTGATTTCAGCCCTGGCCATACAGCATTTCCACCCCAAGACGCAGGCAATATCCCAGCAGCGCCGGCACTTCAGCCCTCTTCCAGCCCCTCCCACTTTCAGCTGTCCACACGCCCTCTCCCATGTTCAGCCTCGAGACCCAGCCCCAACAGCAGTATCACAGGACTATTTATTTCAGCACACCCATCCTACAGGCTCTATGTCAGCCCTAGAGTTTCTATGGCCTTGGCAGTCTCTATGCCACCGCTGCAGGGCTTTGAGCCGAGCCCTGCAGAGTCCCCTTGCCCAGCCCCAGTGATTTCAGCTCTTGACCCACAAGCTTTATTTGACAGCCAGCTGGTTTCTTC
The DNA here is from genome assembly GCF_965231275.1 of Zosterops lateralis. NCBI lineage: Eukaryota > Metazoa > Chordata > Aves > Passeriformes > Zosteropidae > Zosterops > Zosterops lateralis. Next base: position 24,702 of record NW_028154488.1, read on the forward strand.
TAGCAGCATGCACGGGTTTCTCCGACTCCGGCAGCAGCAATTTCTCCACCGTCACGGGGCAGGATGGTTGTCTTGGCCCCAGCTCTGCCACGGTTTAGCTCCGACCCGAGAGTGTCCGTGCCCACCCTGCAGTCAATAGCCCAGCCCCAACAGTGATTTCAGCCCTGGCCATACAGCATTTCCACCCCAAGACGCAGGCAATATCCCAGCAGCGCTGGCACTTCAGCCCTCTTCCAGCCCCTCCCACTTTCAGCTGTCCACACGCCCTCTCCCATGTTCAGCCTCGAGACCCAGCCCCAACAGCAGTATCACAGGACTATTTATTTCAGCACACCCATCCTACAGGCTCTATGTCAGCCCTAGAGTTTCTATGGCCTTGGCAGTCTCTATGCCACCGCTGCAGGGCTTTGAGCCGAGCCCTGCAGAGTCCCCTTGCCCAGCCCCAGTGATTTCAGCTCTTGACCCACAAGCTTTATTTGACAGCCAGCTGGTTTCTTCTAGCAGCATGCACGGGTTTCTTCGACTCCGGCAGCAGCAATTTCTCCACCGTCACGGGGCAGGATGGTTGTCTTGGCCCCAGCTCTGCCACGGTTTAGCTCCGACCCGAGAGTGTCCGTGCCCACCCTGCAGTCAATAGCCCAGCCCCAACAGTGATTTCAGCCCTGGCCATACAGCATTTCCACCCCAAGACGCAGGCAATAACCCAGCAGCGCCGGCACTTCAGCCCTCTTCCAGCCCCTCCCACTTTCAGCTGTCCACACGCCCTCTCCCATGTTCAGCCTCGAGACCCAGCCCCAACAGCAGTATCACAGGACTATTTATTTCAGCACACCCATCCTACAGGCTCTATGTCAGCCCTAGAGTTTCTATGGCCTTGGCAGTCTCTATGCCACCACTGCAGGGCTTTGAGCCGGAGCCCTGCAGAGTCCCCTTGCCCAGCCCCAGTGATTTCAGCTCTTGACCCACAAGCTTTATTTGACAGCCAGCTGGTTTCTTCTAGCAGCATGCACGGTTTTCTTCGACTCCGGCAGCAGCATTTTCTCCACCGTCACGGGGCAGGATGGTTGTCTTGGCCCCAGCTCTGCCACGGTTTAGCTCCGACCCGAGAGTGTCCGTGCCCACCCTGCAGTCAATAGCCCAGCCCCAACAGTGATTTCAGCCCTGGCCATACAGCATTTCCACCCCAAGACGCAGGCAATATCCCAGCAGCGCCGGCACTTCAGCCCTCTTCCAGCCCCTCCCACTTTCAGCTGTCCACACGCCCTCTCCCATGTTCAGCCTCGAGACCCAGCCCCAACAGCAGTATCACAGGACTATTTATTTCAGCACACCCATCCTACAGGCTCTATGTCAGCCCTAGAGTTTCTATGGCCTTGGCAGTCTCTATGCCACCGCTGCAGAGCTTTGAGCCGGAGCCCTGCAGAGTCCCCTTGCCCAGCCCCAGTGATTTCAGCTCTTGACCCACAAGCTTTATTTGACAGCCAGCTGGTTTCTTCTAGCAGCATGCACGGGTTTCTCCGACTCCGGCAGCAGCAATTTCTCCACCGTCACGGGGCAGGATGGTTGTCTTGGCCCCAGCTCTGCCACGGTTTAGCTCCGACCCGAGAGTGTCTGTGCCCACCCTGCAGTCAATAGCCCAGCCCCAACAGTGATTTCAGCCCTGGCCATACAGCATTTCCACCCCAAGACGCAGGCAATATCCCAGCAGCGCCGGCACTTCAGCCCTCTTCCAGCCCCTCCCACTTTCAGCTGTCCACACGCCCTCTCCCATGTTCAGCCTCAAGACCCAGCCCCAACAGCAGTATCACAGGACTATTTATTTCAGCACACCCATCCTACAGGCTCTATGTCAGCCCTAGAGTTTCTATGGCCTTGGCAGTCTCTATGCCACCGCTGCAGGGCTTTGAGCCGAGCCCTGCAGAGTCCCCTTGCCCAGCCCCAGTGATTTCAGCTCTTGACCCACAAGCTTTATTTGACAGCCAGCTGGTTTCTTCTAGCAGCATGCACGGGTTTCTCCGACTCCGGCAGCAGCAATTTCTCCACCGTCACGGGGCAGGATGGTTGTCTTGGCCCCAGCTCTGCCACGGTTTAGCTCCGACCCGAGAGTGTCCGTGCCCACCCTGCAGTCAATAGCCCAGCCCCAACAGTGATTTCAGCCCTGGCCATACAGCATTTCCACCCCAAGACGCAGGCAATATCCCAGCAGCGCCGGCACTTCAGCCCTCTTCCAGCCCCTCCCACTTTCAGCTGTCCACACGCCCTCTCCCATGTTCAGCCTCGAGACCCAGCCCCAACAGCAGTATCACAGGACTATTTATTTCAGCACACCCATCCTACAGGCTCTATGTCAGCCCTAGAGTTTCTATGGCCTTGGCAGTCTCTATGCCACCGCTGCAGGGCTTTGAGCCGAGCCCTGCAGAGTCCCCTTGCCCAGCCCCAGTGATTTCAGCTCTTGACCCACAAGCTTTATTTGACAGCCAGCTGGTTTCTTCTAGCAGCATGCACGGGTTTCTTCGACTCCGGCAGCAGCAATTTCTCCACCGTCACGGGGCAGGATGGTTGTCTTGGCCCCAGCTCTGCCACGGTTTAGCTCCGACCCGAGAGTGTCCGTGCCCACCCTGCAGTCAATAGCCCAGCCCCAACAGTGATTTCAGCCCTGGCCATACAGCATTTCCACCCCAAGACGCAGGCAATAACCCAGCAGCGCCGGCACTTCAGCCCTCTTCCAGCCCCTCCCACTTTCAGCTGTCCACACGCCCTCTCCCATTTTAAGCCTCGAGACCCAGCCCCAACAGCAGTATCACAGGACTATTTATTTCAGCACACCCATCCTACAGGCTCTATGTCAGCCCTAGAGTTTCTATGGCCTTGGCAGTCTCTATGCCACCACTGCAGGGCTTTGAGCCGGAGCCCTGCAGAGTCCCCTTGCCCAGCCCCAGTGATTTCAGCTCTTGACCCACAAGCTTTATTTGACAGCCAGCTGGTTTCTTCTAGCAGCATGCACGGTTTTCTTCGACTCCGGCAGCAGCATTTTCTCCACCGTCACGGGGCAGGATGGTTGTCTTGGCCCCAGCTCTGCCACGGTTTAGCTCCGACCCGAGAGTGTCCGTGCCCACCCTGCAGTCAATAGCCCAGCCCCAACAGTGATTTCAGCCCTGGCCATACAGCATTTCCACCCCAAGACGCAGGCAATATCCCAGCAGCGCCGGCACTTCAGCCCTCTTCCAGCCCCTCCCACTTTCAGCTGTCCACACGCCCTCTCCCATGTTCAGCCTCGAGACCCAGCCCCAACAGCAGTATCACAGGACTATTTATTTCAGCACACCCATCCTACAGGCTCTATGTCAGCCCTAGAGTTTCTATGGCCTTGGCAGTCTCTATGCCACCGCTGCAGAGCTTTGAGCCGGAGCCCTGCAGAGTCCCCTTGCCCAGCCCCAGTGATTTCAGCTCTTGACCCACAAGCTTTATTTGACAGCCAGCTGGTTTCTTCTAGCAGCATGCACGGGTTTCTCCGACTCCGGCAGCAGCAATTTCTCCACCGTCACGGGGCAGGATGGTTGTCTTGGCCCCAGCTCTGCCACGGTTTAGCTCCGACCCGAGAGTGTCCGTGCCCACCCTGCAGTCAATAGCCCAGCCCCAACAGTGATTTCAGCCCTGGCCATACAGCATTTCCACCCCAAGACGCAGGCAATATCCCAGCAGCGCCGGCACTTCAGCCCTCTTCCAGCCCCTCCCACTTTCAGCTGTCGACACGCCCTCTCCCATGTTCAGCCTCGAGACCCAGCCCCAACAGCAGTATCACAGGACTATTTATTTCAGCACACCCATCCTACAGGCTCTATGTCAGCCCTAGAGTTTCTATGGCCTTGGCAGTCTCTATGCCACCGCTGCAGGGCTTTGAGCCGAGCCCTGCAGAGTCCCCTTGCCCAGCCCCAGTGATTTCAGCTCTTGACCCACAAGCTTTATTTGACAGCCAGCTGGTTTCTTCTAGCAGCATGCACGGGTTTCTTCGACTCCGGCAGCAGCAATTTCTCCACCGTCACGGGGCAGGATGGTTGTCTTGGCCCCAGCTCTGCCACGGTTTAGCTCCGACCCGAGAGTGTCCGTGCCCACCCTGCAGTCAATAGCCCAGCCCCAACAGTGATTTCAGCCCTGGCCATACAGCATTTCCACCCCAAGACGCAGGCAATATCCCAGCAGCGCCGGCACTTCAGCCCTCTTCCAGCCCCTCCCACTTTCAGCTGTCCACACGCCCTCTCCCATGTTCAGCCTCGAGACCCAGCCCCAACAGCAGTATCACAGGACTATTTATTTCAGCACACCCATCCTACAGGCTCTATGTCAGCCCTAGAGTTTCTATGGCCTTGGCAGTCTCTATGCCACCGCTGCAGGGCTTTGAGCCGGAGCCCTGCAGAGTCCCCTTGCCCAGCCCCAGTGATTTCAGCTCTTGACCCACAAGCTTTATTTGACAGCCAGCTGGTTTCTTCTAGCAGCATGCACGGTTTTCTTCGACTCCGGCAGCAGCATTTTCTCCACCGTCACGGGGCAGGATGGTTGTCTTGGCCCCAGCTCTGCCACGGTTTAGCTCCGACCCGAGAGTGTCCGTGCCCACCCTGCAGTCAATAGCCCAGCCCCAACAGTGATTTCAGCCCTGGCCATACAGCATTTCCACCCCAAGACGCAGGCAATATCCCAGCAGCGCCGGCACTTCAGCCCTCTTCCAGCCCCTCCCACTTTCAGCTGTCCACACGCCCTCTCCCATGTTCAGCCTCGAGACCCAGCCCCAACAGCAGTATCACAGGACTATTTATTTCAGCACACCCATCCTACAGGCTCTATGTCAGCCCTAGAGTTTCTATGGCCTTGGCAGTCTCTATGCCACCGCTGCAGAGCTTTGAGCCGGAGCCCTGCAGAGTCCCCTTGCCCAGCCCCAGTGATTTCAGCTCTTGACCCACAAGCTTTATTTGACAGCCAGCTGGTTTCTTCTAGCAGCATGCACGGGTTTCTCCGACTCCGGCAGCAGCAATTTCTCCACCGTCACGGGGCAGGATGGTTGTCTTGGCCCCAGCTCTGCCACGGTTTAGCTCCGACCCGAGAGTGTCCGTGCCCACCCTGCAGTCAATAGCCCAGCCCCAACAGTGATTTCAGCCCTGGCCATACAGCATTTCCACCCCAAGACGCAGGCAATATCCCAGCAGCGCCGGCACTTCAGCCCTCTTCCAGCCCCTCCCACTTTCAGCTGTCGACACGCCCTCTCCCATGTTCAGCCTCGAGACCCAGCCCCAACAGCAGTATCACAGGACTATTTATTTCAGCACACCCATCCTACAGGCTCTATGTCAGCCCTAGAGTTTCTATGGCCTTGGCAGTCTCTATGCCACCGCTGCAGGGCTTTGAGCCGAGCCCTGCAGAGTCCCCTTGCCCAGCCCCAGTGATTTCAGCTCTTGACCCACAAGCTTTATTTGACAGCCAGCTGGTTTCTTCTAGCAGCATGCACGGGTTTCTTCGACTCCGGCAGCAGCAATTTCTCCACCGTCACGGGGCAGGATGGTTGTCTTGGCCCCAGCTCTGCCACGGTTTAGCTCCGACCCGAGAGTGTCCGTGCCCACCCTGCAGTCAATAGCCCAGCCCCAACAGTGATTTCAGCCCTGGCCATACAGCATTTCCACCCCAAGACGCAGGCAATAACCCAGCAGCGCCGGCACTTCAGCCCTCTTCCAGCCCCTCCCACTTTCAGCTGTCCACACGCCCTCTCCCATGTTCAGCCTCGAGACCCAGCCCCAACAGCAGTATCACAGGACTATTTATTTCAGCACACCCATCCTACAGGCTCTATGTCAGCCCTAGAGTTTCTATGGCCTTGGCAGTCTCTATGCCACCACTGCAGGGCTTTGAGCCGGAGCCCTGCAGAGTCCCCTTGCCCAGCCCCAGTGATTTCAGCTCTTGACCCACAAGCTTTATTTGACAGCCAGCTGGTTTCTTCTAGCAGCATGCACGGGTTTCTTCGACTCCGGCAGCAGCATTTTCTCCACCGTCACGGGGCAGGATGGTTGTCTTGGCCCCAGCTCTGCCACGGTTTAGCTCCGACCCGAGAGTGTCCGTGCCCACCCTGCAGTCAATAGCCCAGCCCCAACAGTGATTTCAGCCCTGGCCATACAGCATTTCCACCCCAAGACGCAGGCAATATCCCAGCAGCGCCGGCACTTCAGCCCTCTTCCAGCCCCTCCCACTTTCAGCTGTCGACACGCCCTCTCCCATGTTCAGCCTCGAGACCCAGCCCCAACAGCAGTATCACAGGACTATTTATTTCAGCACACCCATCCTACAGGCTCTATGTCAGCCCTAGAGTTTCTATGGCCTTGGCAGTCTCTATGCCACCGCTGCAGGGCTTTGAGCCGAGCCCTGCAGAGTCCCCTTGCCCAGCCCCAGTGATTTCAGCTCTTGACCCACAAGCTTTATTTGACAGCCAGCTGGTTTCTTCTAGCAGCATGCACGGGTTTCTTCGACTCCGGCAGCAGCAATTTCTCCACCGTCACGGGGCAGGATGGTTGTCTTGGCCCCAGCTCTGCCACGGTTTAGCTCCGACCCGAGAGTGTCCGTGCCCACCCTGCAGTCAATAGCCCAGCCCCAACAGTGATTTCAGCCCTGGCCATACAGCATTTCCACCCCAAGACGCAGGCAATATCCCAGCAGCGCCGGCACTTCAGCCCTCTTCCAGCCCCTCCCACTTTCAGCTGTCCACACGCCCTCTCCCATGTTCAGCCTCGAGACCCAGCCCCAACAGCAGTATCACAGGACTATTTATTTCAGCACACCCATCCTACAGGCTCTATGTCAGCCCTAGAGTTTCTATGGCCTTGGCAGTCTCTATGCCACCGCTGCAGGGCTTTGAGCCGGAGCCCTGCAGAGTCCCCTTGCCCAGCCCCAGTGATTTCAGCTCTTGACCCACAAGCTTTATTTGACAGCCAGCTGGTTTCTTCTAGCAGCATGCACGGTTTTCTTCGACTCCGGCAGCAGCATTTTCTCCACCGTCACGGGGCAGGATGGTTGTCTTGGCCCCAGCTCTGCCACGGTTTAGCTCCGACCCGAGAGTGTCCGTGCCCACCCTGCAGTCAATAGCCCAGCCCCAACAGTGATTTCAGCCCTGGCCATACAGCATTTCCACCCCAAGACGCAGGCAATATCCCAGCAGCGCCGGCACTTCAGCCCTCTTCCAGCCCCTCCCACTTTCAGCTGTCCACACGCCCTCTCCCATGTTCAGCCTCGAGACCCAGCCCCAACAGCAGTATCACAGGACTATTTATTTCAGCACACCCATCCTACAGGCTCTATGTCAGCCCTAGAGTTTCTATGGCCTTGGCAGTCTCTATGCCACCGCTGCAGAGCTTTGAGCCGGAGCCCTGCAGAGTCCCCTTGCCCAGCCCCAGTGATTTCAGCTCTTGACCCACAAGCTTTATTTGACAGCCAGCTGGTTTCTTCTAGCAGCATGCACGGGTTTCTCCGACTCCGGCAGCAGCAATTTCTCCACCGTCACGGGGCAGGATGGTTGTCTTGGCCCCAGCTCTGCCACGGTTTAGCTCCGACCCGAGAGTGTCCGTGCCCACCCTGCAGTCAATAGCCCAGCCCCAACAGTGATTTCAGCCCTGGCCATACAGCATTTCCACCCCAAGACGCAGGCAATATCCCAGCAGCGCCGGCACTTCAGCCCTCTTCCAGCCCCTCCCACTTTCAGCTGTCGACACGCCCTCTCCCATGTTCAGCCTCGAGACCCAGCCCCAACAGCAGTATCACAGGACTATTTATTTCAGCACACCCATCCTACAGGCTCTATGTCAGCCCTAGAGTTTCTATGGCCTTGGCAGTCTCTATGCCACCGCTGCAGGGCTTTGAGCCGAGCCCTGCAGAGTCCCCTTGCCCAGCCCCAGTGATTTCAGCTCTTGACCCACAAGCTTTATTTGACAGCCAGCTGGTTTCTTCTAGCAGCATGCACGGGTTTCTTCGACTCCGGCAGCAGCAATTTCTCCACCGTCACGGGGCAGGATGGTTGTCTTGGCCCCAGCTCTGCCACGGTTTAGCTCCGACCCGAGAGTGTCCGTGCCCACCCTGCAGTCAATAGCCCAGCCCCAACAGTGATTTCAGCCCTGGCCATACAGCATTTCCACCCCAAGACGCAGGCAATAACCCAGCAGCGCCGGCACTTCAGCCCTCTTCCAGCCCCTCCCACTTTCAGCTGTCCACACGCCCTCTCCCATGTTCAGCCTCGAGACCCAGCCCCAACAGCAGTATCACAGGACTATTTATTTCAGCACACCCATCCTACAGGCTCTATGTCAGCCCTAGAGTTTCTATGGCCTTGGCAGTCTCTATGCCACCACTGCAGGGCTTTGAGCCGGAGCCCTGCAGAGTCCCCTTGCCCAGCCCCAGTGATTTCAGCTCTTGACCCACAAGCTTTATTTGACAGCCAGCTGGTTTCTTCTAGCAGCATGCACGGGTTTCTTCGACTCCGGCAGCAGCATTTTCTCCACCGTCACGGGGCAGGATGGTTGTCTTGGCCCCAGCTCTGCCACGGTTTAGCTCCGACCCGAGAGTGTCCGTGCCCACCCTGCAGTCAATAGCCCAGCCCCAACAGTGATTTCAGCCCTGGCCATACAGCATTTCCACCCCAAGACGCAGGCAATATCCCAGCAGCGCCGGCACTTCAGCCCTCTTCCAGCCCCTCCCACTTTCAGCTGTCCACACGCCCTCTCCCATGTTCAGCCTCGAGACCCAGCCCCAACAGCAGTATCACAGGACTATTTATTTCAGCACACCCATCCTACAGGCTCTATGTCAGCCCTAGAGTTTCTATGGCCTTGGCAGTCTCTATGCCACCGCTGCAGGGCTTTGAGCCGAGCCCTGCAGAGTCCCCTTGCCCAGCCCCAGTGATTTCAGCTCTTGACCCACAAGCTTTATTTGACAGCCAGCTGGTTTCTTCTAGCAGCATGCACGGGTTTCTTCGACTCCGGCAGCAGCAATTTCTCCACCGTCACGGGGCAGGATGGTTGTCTTGGCCCCAGCTCTGCCACGGTTTAGCTCCGACCCGAGAGTGTCCGTGCCCACCCTGCAGTCAATAGCCCAGCCCCAACAGTGATTTCAGCCCTGGCCATACAGCATTTCCACCCCAAGACGCAGGCAATAACCCAGCAGCGCCGGCACTTCAGCCCTCTTCCAGCCCCTCCCACTTTCAGCTGTCCACACGCCCTCTCCCATGTTCAGCCTCGAGACCCAGCCCCAACAGCAGTATCACAGGACTATTTATTTCAGCACACCCATCCTACAGGCTCTATGTCAGCCCTAGAGTTTCTATGGCCTTGGCAGTCTCTATGCCACCACTGCAGGGCTTTGAGCCGGAGCCCTGCAGAGTCCCCTTGCCCAGCCCCAGTGATTTCAGCTGTTGACCCACAAGCTTTATTTGACAGCCAGCTGGTTTCTTCTAGCAGCATGCACGGGTTTCTTCGACTCCGGCAGCAGCAATTTCTCCACCGTCACGGGGCAGGATGGTTGTCTTGGCCCCAGCTCTGCCACGGTTTAGCTCCGACCCGAGAGTGTCTGTGCCCACCCTGCAGTCAATAGCCCAGCCCCAACAGTGATTTCAGCCCTGGCCATACAGCATTTCCACCCCAAGACGCAGGCAATATCCCAGCAGCGCCGGCACTTCAGCCCTCTTCCAGCCCCTCCCACTTTCAGCTGTCCACACGCCCTCTCCCATGTTCAGCCTCGAGACCCAGCCCCAACAGCAGTATCACAGGACTATTTATTTCAGCACACCCATCCTACAGGCTCTATGTCAGCCCTAGAGTTTCTATGGCCTTGGCAGTCTCTATGCCACCACTGCAGGGCTTTGAGCCGGAGCCCTGCAGAGTCCCCTTGCCCAGCCCCAGTGATTTCAGCTCTTGACCCACAAGCTTTATTTGACAGCCAGCTGGTTTCTTCTAGCAGCATGCACGGGTTTCTTCGACTCCGGCAGCAGCATTTTCTCCACCGTCACGGGGCAGGATGGTTGTCTTGGCCCCAGCTCTGCCACGGTTTAGCTCCGACCCGAGAGTGTCCGTGCCCACCCTGCAGTCAATAGCCCAGCCCCAACAGTGATTTCAGCCCTGGCCATACAGCATTTCCACCCCAAGACGCAGGCAATATCCCAGCAGCGCCGGCACTTCAGCCCTCTTCCAGCCCCTCCCACTTTCAGCTGTCCACACGCCCTCTCCCATGTTCAGCCTCGAGACCCAGCCCCAACAGCAGTATCACAGGACTATTTATTTCAGCACACCCATCCTACAGGCTCTATGTCAGCCCTAGAGTTTCTATGGCCTTGGCAGTCTCTATGCCACCACTGCAGGGCTTTGAGCCGGAGCCCTGCAGAGTCCCCTTGCCCAGCCCCAGTGATTTCAGCTCTTGACCCACAAGCTTTATTTCACTGCCAGCTCTTCTGTTTCAGTTCTGTCTTCACGTCTTCCCTTTAGTGACACATCGTGCCGCTTTTGGTCTCAGAGTATGATTTTTGGATTTTTTGTAGCTCTGTGTTGTTTTAGCTCCCCTCTTGTACCCATAGTCCAGCCCCAACCTGCTAATCCTTACTGCAGCAACAGCTCTCCAGTCCCTTCCCCAGCCCTTACAGCGATTTCAGCTCCAGCCCGCAGTTCCCGTCCCAGCTCCATATTCCCTCGAGCAGCCCCCCAGGGGTTTTACCCCAAAGCCTACCATCTTTGTGTCTCCTCCAGCTCTGCTGTCTCAGCTCCAGCTCCTCAGCTTCCCACTGCCTGCAGCTAAAACTGCTACTGCTTCTCACTGCAGCCCGGGGCTGTTGAGAAGGCCACAAGTCAGTCATTGTCATCACTTCAATGTCTTTAGGAGTTGTATCACCCACCCTCCTGGGTTCTCAACCTTGGGGACACTTGAAGCCCGAAGGCCAACATGTATCTCCCCCCTTCCCCTGGGTCTCAGCCCAGCACTTGTCCAAAAGCCCCCTCAGCTCCCCCAGGCAGCACCAAGGGCTGGAAAGAGCCACTGGGCCCCTGCTCCCTCATCCCAAAAGGTGTCCACGGGTTGATTCTCGGGCCCTGGAGCCCTCCGAGCCCCCACAGCCTCAGCCTCTGCTGGGTACCACGGGGCAAGGGCTGGTAACCCCCCCGGCATCTCCTGCAGGCCCTGAGCTGCAGCGCCATCCCCTTCTCCCGTGGGGAGAACCCTCCAGCCCCAGCATTTCCACCGTTCCACACTGTTTTGGGCGTGCCTCTAGTGCCAAGGGCTTTATTCCACATCCTGGGGCTTTCTGTCTCTACTGGGCTCACAACTGCTGTTTCAGCCCTAGCCCTACAACCTTTACTGAATTAACGTCAGATATTTAGAAAAAAAAAAAAAAAACCAACAAAAAAAAAACACCAAAAAGAAAAACAAACAAAGAAACAAAAACCGAAAAACAAACAAAGAAAAAAAAAACCAACAAAAAAAAAACAAAACAAAAAAAACCCCACGAGCCAAAATTTAATGCATTGAAACAAGCAAAATAATGAAAAGATGCAATAAATATGAAAAACATAGTTACTTCTAATAAAAACAAAATAAAATAAGAAAAAGTGCAAAAACTGCTGCTTTATTTCTGATCCTGTAAACACTGCTTTAAATCCAGAAACTACAGAAGCGCTTCTCGCCGGCCCCTGGTAGCCGCAGCCGGTCGTCCTGCGCCGCACCAGGCCCCGCACCAGGCCTCCGGCCTCCCTGGGTACGGCTGGCGCCACTGCCCCAGGACACCGGCGGCCCCAGACACTGGCGCAGGCGGACGCGGGAGTCGCGTCCGTGCTCACCCTCGCTCCCCGGGCCGGCAGCTGCGGGCATCCCGTCCCGGCGCAGCGGCGCTCCTCCCGGCCGACCGACCGCGCAGCTCCAAACGCCGCTCCCCGTCCCGCCGCCGGACTGACCGCCCCCGGCCCCTCAGGCCGCTATTTATGCCCCAGGGCCGGCCAGCTCAGCCAATCACAAGCGGATGCAGCGCCGGCCCCGCCAATCCCTGTTGAGGAAGCGCCGGCCAGGTGAGCCCAACCAATCACAAGCGGAGGCAGCGCCGGCCCCGCCAATCCCAGCTCGGCTCCGCGAGCCCCGCCCCGCTGTCCCCTCACGGCCCTGCTCCCGCCAGGGCCGGCGGATCGGGGCCGGGGGGTTCGTGGCCCGGGCTGAGGGCGCGGCGGCGTTGCGGTCGCGATCGGGACCGGGAGCGCTGCGGGCGGCAGGAGCCGCTCCTGCTCCGCCCGCAACCGGCGCTGCGCCGGCGTCCTGCCGGCGCTCCGGGCACGAGAGGACGGCGGCGGCGATTTCCTGGTGCCGGCAGGGCCGGGCCGGGCCGCGGGGAACCCCCGTGCCGGCCCCGGGACCCCCCAAATCCCGCCGCTCCCCGCCATCAGCATCAGCATTGTGGTGCTGCTTCTTGTGGCCACAGCCTCTGCTTGGGTATTTTGGTGGCGGAAGCACAGGTGAGCTCTCCCTCCCATCAGCTGCGGTAAGATTTATGGGCACGTAGGTCGGTGCAGGGGTTGCTGCAGCAGCAGCAGCAGCAGCAGCAGCAGCAGCAGCAGCTCTGTAGGGGTGAACTCTCTGAGTGCCATCACAGCTCACACATAGCCTTTGCAGGAAGGGGAATGAGGCTGCATGGGAGAGCCAAGAGTTCATCATTTGAGGCCTGGTTGCCCACAGAGCAGTAAGTCTTTGCTCTCTTGTGGAGTCCCTGGAACCCCTTGGGGCAATTGCCAGGCTCCTGCCTTGGAAGGACGCAGCATAGAGTCTTGCCTGCCTAGGCTGAAAGAATGGCGCTTCCTGGGTGCTTTGCCCCAGTTTCTTGTGTGCCCATTCCCCCGGTCCTGGTAGTTTCTCTTTTCCCTGCTTCCCTATTGGTGGTGGTATCCCAGTGTCCGCTCCTGTCCCCTCTCTAGATCACTGAGCCCTGCCCTGCTCTTAGTAGCACCCCCGTGCCCTTAGACCATTGGTTCCTGATCCCTATTTAGGCCTGTGCACAGCACATGGCCAGGTCTTTTTGTCCCTGATCCCTTTAGGGTGCTGGAAAAAACCTTGCTGGAATTCATCGTACAAAAAGGCCCTTCTTGCCTCTCTTTGCTGAGCCTAGCCACGGCGTGTGTGATGTGAGTCTGACTGCTTAGCCCGAATCCTCCGCCAGTGGCTTTTCCACAGGAGATGCTTATGGGGCTCTAGGTAGCAGCTCCACCATGCAAAAAGCACACTGCTAGAGATCTTTGTCTTGACTCCAGCTCTGCAAAAATTCAGCTCCCCCCCTACGATCACTGAGTCCAGCCCAGAGTCAATATCCAGCCGCACAGTCCTTTTCAGCTGCAGCCCTAGAGTCCCCATCCCTGCTCCACAGTGACTATTCCAGCCCTTCCATCATTTCAGCATGCATCTCTCAGTCCCTTTCTCAGCTCTGCAGATTCCATTTTCACTCACAATCCCACCCTGCAGTCAATAGCCCAGCCCCAACAGTGATTTCAGCCCTGGCCATACAGCATTTCCACCCCAAGACGCAGGCAATAACCCAGCAGCGCCGGCACTTCAGCCCTCTTCCAGCCCCTCCCACTTTCAGCTGTCCACACGCCCTCTCCCATGTTCAGCCTCGAGACCCAGCCCCAACAGCAGTATCACAGGCCTATATATTTCAGCACACCCATCCTACAGGCTCTATGTCAGCCCTAGAGTTTCTATGGCCTTGGCAGTCTCTATGCCACCGCTGCAGGGCTTTGAGCCGGAGCCCTGCAGAGTCCCCTTGCCCAGCCCCAGTGATTTCAGCTCTTGACCCACAAGCTTTATTTGACAGCCAGCTGGTTTCTTCTAGCAGCATGCACGGGTTTCTTCGACTCCGGCAGCAGCATTTTCTCCACCGTCACGGGGCAGGATGGTTGTCTTGGCCCCAGCTCTGCCACGGTTTAGCTCCGACCCGAGAGTGTCCGTGCCCACCCTGCAGTCAATAGCCCAGCCCCAACAGTGATTTCAGCCCTGGCCATACAGCATTTCCACCCCAAGACGCAGGCAATAACCCAGCAGCGCCGGCACTTCAGCCCTCTTCCAGCCCCTCCCACTTTCAGCTGTCCACACGCCCTCTCCCATGTTCAGCCTCGAGACCCAGCCCCAACAGCAGTATCACAGGACTATTTATTTCAGCACACCCATCCTACAGGCTCTATGTCAGCCCTAGAGTTTCTATGGCCTTGGCAGTCTCTATGCCACCACTGCAGGGCTTTGAGCCGGAGCCCTGCAGAGTCCCCTTGCCCAGCCCCAGTGATTTCAGCTCTTGACCCACAAGCTTTATTTGACAGCCAGCTGGTTTCTTCTAGCAGCATGCACGGTTTTCTTCGACTCCGGCAGCAGCATTTTCTCCACCGTCACGGGGCAGGATGGTTGTCTTGGCCCCAGCTCTGCCACGGTTTAGCTCCGACCCGAGAGTGTCCGTGCCCACCCTGCAGTCAATAGCCCAGCCCCAACAGTGATTTCAGCCCTGGCCATACAGCATTTCCACCCCAAGACGCAGGCAATATCCCAGCAGCGCCGGCACTTCAGCCCTCTTCCAGCCCCTCCCACTTTCAGCTGTCCACACGCCCTCTCCCATGTTCAGCCTCGAGACCCAGCCCCAACAGCAGTATCACAGGACTATTTATTTCAGCACACCCATCCTACAGGCTCTATGTCAGCCCTAGAGTTTCTATGGCCTTGGCAGTCTCTATGCCACCGCTGCAGAGCTTTGAGCCGGAGCCCTGCAGAGTCCCCTTGCCCAGCCCCAGTGATTTCAGCTCTTGACCCACAAGCTTTATTTGACAGCCAGCTGGTTTCTTCTAGCAGCATGCACGGGTTTCTCCGACTCCGGCAGCAGCAATTTCTCCACCGTCACGGGGCAGGATGGTTGTCTTGGCCCCAGCTCTGCCACGGTTTAGCTCCGACCCGAGAGTGTCTGTGCCCACCCTGCAGTCAATAGCCCAGCCCCAACAGTGATTTCAGCCCTGGCCATACAGCATTTCCACCCCAAGACGCAGGCAATATCCCAGCAGCGCCGGCACTTCAGCCCTCTTCCAGCCCCTCCCACTTTCAGCTGTCCACACGCCCTCTCCCATGTTCAGCCTCAAGACCCAGCCCCAACAGCAGTATCACAGGACTATTTATTTCAGCACACCCATCCTACAGGCTCTATGTCAGCCCTAGAGTTTCTATGGCCTTGGCAGTCTCTATGCCACCGCTGCAGGGCTTTGAGCCGAGCCCTGCAGAGTCCCCTTGCCCAGCCCCAGTGATTTCAGCTCTTGACCCACAAGCTTTATTTGACAGCCAGCTGGTTTCTTCTAGCAGCATGCACGGGTTTCTCCGACTCCGGCAGCAGCAATTTCTCCACCGTCACGGGGCAGGATGGTTGTCTTGGCCCCAGCTCTGCCACGGTTTAGCTCCGACCCGAGAGTGTCCGTGCCCACCCTGCAGTCAATAGCCCAGCCCCAACAGTGATTTCAGCCCTGGCCATACAGCATTTCCACCCCAAGACGCAGGCAATATCCCAGCAGCGCCGGCACTTCAGCCCTCTTCCAGCCCCTCCCACTTTCAGCTGTCCACACGCCCTCTCCCATGTTCAGCCTCGAGACCCAGCCCCAACAGCAGTATCACAGGACTATTTATTTCAGCACACCCATCCTACAGGCTCTATGTCAGCCCTAGAGTTTCTATGGCCTTGGCAGTCTCTATGCCACCGCTGCAGGGCTTTGAGCCGAGCCCTGCAGAGTCCCCTTGCCCAGCCCCAGTGATTTCAGCTCTTGACCCACAAGCTTTATTTGACAGCCAGCTGGTTTCTTCTAGCAGCATGCACGGGTTTCTTCGACTCCGGCAGCAGCAATTTCTCCACCGTCACGGGGCAGGATGGTTGTCTTGGCCCCAGCTCTGCCACGGTTTAGCTCCGACCCGAGAGTGTCTGTGCCCACCCTGCAGTCAATAGCCCAGCCCCAACAGTGATTTCAGCCCTGGCCATACAGCATTTCCACCCCAAGACGCAGGCAATATCCCAGCAGCGCCGGCACTTCAGCCCTCTTCCAGCCCCTCCCACTTTCAGCTGTCCACACGCCCTCTCCCATGTTCAGCCTCGAGACCCAGCCCCAACAGCAGTATCACAGGACTATTTATTTCAGCACACCCATCCTACAGGCTCTATGTCAGCCCTAGAGTTTCTATGGCCTTGGCAGTCTCTATGCCACCGCTGCAGGGCTTTGAGCCGAGCCCTGCAGAGTCCCCTTGCCCAGCCCCAGTGATTTCAGCTCTTGACCCACAAGCTTTATTTGACAGCCAGCTGGTTTCTTCTAGCAGCATGCACGGTTTTCTTCGACTCCGGCAGCAGCATTTTCTCCACCGTCACGGGGCAGGATGGTTGTCTTGGCCCCAGCTCTGCCACGGTTTAGCTCCGACCCGAGAGTGTCCGTGCCCACCCTGCAGTCAATAGCCCAGCCCCAACAGTGATTTCAGCCCTGGCCATACAGCATTTCCACCCCAAGACGCAGGCAATATCCCAGCAGCGCCGGCACTTCAGCCCTCTTCCAGCCCCTCCCACTTTCAGCTGTCCACACGCCCTCTCCCATGTTCAGCCTCGAGACCCAGCCCCAACAGCAGTATCACAGGACTATTTATTTCAGCACACCCATCCTACAGGCTCTATGTCAGCCCTAGAGTTTCTATGGCCTTGGCAGTCTCTATGCCACCGCTGCAGAGCTTTGAGCCGGAGCCCTGCAGAGTCCCCTTGCCCAGCCCCAGTGATTTCAGCTCTTGACCCACAAGCTTTATTTGACAGCCAGCTGGTTTCTTCTAGCAGCATGCACGGGTTTCTCCGACTCCGGCAGCAGCAATTTCTCCACCGTCACGGGGCAGGATGGTTGTCTTGGCCCCAGCTCTGCCACGGTTTAGCTCCGACCCGAGAGTGTCCGTGCCCACCCTGCAGTCAATAGCCCAGCCCCAACAGTGATTTCAGCCCTGGCCATACAGCATTTCCACCCCAAGACGCAGGCAATATCCCAGCAGCGCCGGCACTTCAGCCCTCTTCCAGCCCCTCCCACTTTCAGCTGTCCACACGCCCTCTCCCATGTTCAGCCTCGAGACCCAGCCCCAACAGCAGTATCACAGGACTATTTATTTCAGCACACCCATCCTACAGGCTCTATGTCAGCCCTAGAGTTTCTATGGCCTTGGCAGTCTCTATGCCACCGCTGCAGGGCTTTGAGCCGAGCCCTGCAGAGTCCCCTTGCCCAGCCCCAGTGATTTCAGCTCTTGACCCACAAGCTTTATTTGACAGCCAGCTGGTTTCTTCTAGCAGCATGCACGGGTTTCTCCGACTCCGGCAGCAGCAATTTCTCCACCGTCACGGGGCAGGATGGTTGTCTTGGCCCCAGCTCTGCCACGGTTTAGCTCCGACCCGAGAGTGTCCGTGCCCACCCTGCAGTCAATAGCCCAGCCCCAACAGTGATTTCAGCCCTGGCCATACAGCATTTCCACCCCAAGACGCAGGCAATATCCCAGCAGCGCCGGCACTTCAGCCCTCTTCCAGCCCCTCCCACTTTCAGCTGTCCACACGCCCTCTCCCATGTTCAGCCTCGAGACCCAGCCCCAACAGCAGTATCACAGGACTATTTATTTCAGCACACCCATCCTACAGGCTCTATGTCAGCCCTAGAGTTTCTATGGCCTTGGCAGTCTCTATGCCACCACTGCAGGGCTTTGAGCCGGAGCCCTGCAGAGTCCCCTTGCCCAGCCCCAGTGATTTCAGCTCTTGACCCACAAGCTTTATTTGACAGCCAGCTGGTTTCTTCTAGCAGCATGCACGGTTTTCTTCGACTCCGGCAGCAGCATTTTCTCCACCGTCACGGGGCAGGATGGTTGTCTTGGCCCCAGCTCTGCCACGGTTTAGCTCCGACCCGAGAGTGTCCGTGCCCACCCTGCAGTCAATAGCCCAGCCCCAACAGTGATTTCAGCCCTGGCCATACAGCATTTCCACCCCAAGACGCAGGCAATATCCCAGCAGCGCCGGCACTTCAGCCCTCTTCCAGCCCCTCCCACTTTCAGCTGTCCACACGCCCTCTCCCATGTTCAGCCTCGAGACCCAGCCCCAACAGCAGTATCACAGGACTATTTATTTCAGCACACCCATCCTACAGGCTCTATGTCAGCCCTAGAGTTTCTATGGCCTTGGCAGTCTCTATGCCACCGCTGCAGAGCTTTGAGCCGGAGCCCTGCAGAGTCCCCTTGCCCAGCCCCAGTGATTTCAGCTCTTGACCCACAAGCTTTATTTGACAGCCAGCTGGTTTCTTCTAGCAGCATGCACGGGTTTCTCCGACTCCGGCAGCAGCAATTTCTCCACCGTCACGGGGCAGGATGGTTGTCTTGGCCCCAGCTCTGCCACGGTTTAGCTCCGACCCGAGAGTGTCTGTGCCCACCCTGCAGTCAATAGCCCAGCCCCAACAGTGATTTCAGCCCTGGCCATACAGCATTTCCACCCCAAGACGCAGGCAATATCCCAGCAGCGCCGGCACTTCAGCCCTCTTCCAGCCCCTCCCACTTTCAGCTGTCCACACGCCCTCTCCCATGTTCAGCCTCGAGACCCAGCCCCAACAGCAGTATCACAGGACTATTTATTTCAGCACACCCATCCTACAGGCTCTATGTCAGCCCTAGAGTTTCTATGGCCTTGGCAGTCTCTATGCCACCGCTGCAGAGCTTTGAGCCGGAGCCCTGCAGAGTCCCCTTGCCCAGCCCCAGTGATTTCAGCTCTTGACCCACAAGCTTTATTTGACAGCCAGCTGGTTTCTTCTAGCAGCATGCACGGGTTTCTCCGACTCCGGCAGCAGCAATTTCTCCACCGTCACGGGGCAGGATGGTTGTCTTGGCCCCAGCTCTGCCACGGTTTAGCTCCGACCCGAGAGTGTCTGTGCCCACCCTGCAGTCAATAGCCCAGCCCCAACAGTGATTTCAGCCCTGGCCATACAGCATTTCCACCCCAAGACGCAGGCAATAACCCAGCAGCGCCGGCACTTCAGCCCTCTTCCAGCCCCTCCCACTTTCAGCTGTCCACACGCCCTCTCCCATGTTCAGCCTCAAGACCCAGCCCCAACAGCAGTATCACAGGACTATTTATTTCAGCACACCCATCCTACAGGCTCTATGTCAGCCCTAGAGTTTCTATGGCCTTGGCAGTCTCTATGCCACCGCTGCAGGGCTTTGAGCCGAGCCCTGCAGAGTCCCCTTGCCCAGCCCCAGTGATTTCAGCTCTTGACCCACAAGCTTTATTTGACAGCCAGCTGGTTTCTTCTAGCAGCATGCACGGGTTTCTCCGACTCCGGCAGCAGCAATTTCTCCACCGTCACGGGGCAGGATGGTTGTCTTGGCCCCAGCTCTGCCACGGTTTAGCTCCGACCCGAGAGTGTCTGTGCCCACCCTGCAGTCAATAGCCCAGCCCCAACAGTGATTTCAGCCCTGGCCATACAGCATTTCCACCCCAAGACGCAGGCAATAACCCAGCAGCGCCGGCACTTCAGCCCTCTTCCAGCCCCTCCCACTTTCAGCTGTCCACACGCCCTCTCCCATGTTCAGCCTCAAGACCCAGCCCCAACAGCAGTATCACAGGACTATTTATTTCAGCACACCCATCCTACAGGCTCTATGTCAGCCCTAGAGTTTCTATGGCCTTGGCAGTCTCTATGCCACCGCTGCAGGGCTTTGAGCCGAGCCCTGCAGAGTCCCCTTGCCCAGCCCCAGTGATTTCAGCTCTTGACCCACAAGCTTTATTTGACAGCCAGCTGGTTTCTTCTAGCAGCATGCACGGGTTTCTCCGACTCCGGCAGCAGCAATTTCTCCACCGTCACGGGGCAGGATGGTTGTCTTGGCCCCAGCTCTGCCACGGTTTAGCTCCGACCCGAGAGTGTCCGTGCCCACCCTGCAGTCAATAGCCCAGCCCCAACAGTGATTTCAGCCCTGGCCATACAGCATTTCCACCCCAAGACGCAGGCAATATCCCAGCAGCGCCGGCACTTCAGCCCTCTTCCAGCCCCTCCCACTTTCAGCTGTCCACACGCCCTCTCCCATGTTCAGCCTCGAGACCCAGCCCCAACAGCAGTATCACAGGACTATTTATTTCAGCACACCCATCCTACAGGCTCTATGTCAGCCCTAGAGTTTCTATGGCCTTGGCAGTCTCTATGCCACCGCTGCAGGGCTTTGAGCCGGAGCCCTGCAGAGTCCCCTTGCCCAGCCCCAGTGATTTCAGCTCTTGACCCACAAGCTTTATTTGACAGCCAGCTGGTTTCTTCTAGCAGCATGCACGGGTTTCTTCGACTCCGGCAGCAGCAATTTCTCCACCGTCACGGGGCAGGATGGTTGTCTTGGCCCCAGCTCTGCCACGGTTTAGCTCCGACCCGAGAGTGTCCGTGCCCACCCTGCAGTCAATAGCCCAGCCCCAACAGTGATTTCAGCCCTGGCCATACAGCATTTCCACCCCAAGACGCAGGCAATAACCCAGCAGCGCCGGCACTTCAGCCCTCTTCCAGCCCCTCCCACTTTCAGCTGTCCACACGCCCTCTCCCATGTTCAGCCTCGAGACCCAGCCCCAACAGCAGTATCACAGGACTATTTATTTCAGCACACCCATCCTACAGGCTCTATGTCAGCCCTAGAGTTTCTATGGCCTTGGCAGTCTCTATGCCACCACTGCAGGGCTTTGAGCCGGAGCCCTGCAGAGTCCCCTTGCCCAGCCCCAGTGATTTCAGCTCTTGACCCACAAGCTTTATTTGACAGCCAGCTGGTTTCTTCTAGCAGCATGCACGGGTTTCTTCGACTCCGGCAGCAGCATTTTCTCCACCGTCACGGGGCAGGATGGTTGTCTTGGCCCCAGCTCTGCCACGGTTTAGCTCCGACCCGAGAGTGTCCGTGCCCACCCTGCAGTCAATAGCCCAGCCCCAACAGTGATTTCAGCCCTGGCCATACAGCATTTCCACCCCAAGACGCAGGCAATATCCCAGCAGCGCCGGCACTTCAGCCCTCTTCCAGCCCCTCCCACTTTCAGCTGTCCACACGCCCTCTCCCATGTTCAGCCTCGAGACCCAGCCCCAACAGCAGTATCACAGGACTATTTATTTCAGCACACCCATCCTACAGGCTCTATGTCAGCCCTAGAGTTTCTATGGCCTTGGCAGTCTCTATGCCACCGCTGCAGAGCTTTGAGCCGGAGCCCTGCAGAGTCCCCTTGCCCAGCCCCAGTGATTTCAGCTCTTGACCCACAAGCTTTATTTGACAGCCAGCTGGTTTCTTCTAGCAGCATGCACGGGTTTCTTCGACTCCGGCAGCAGCATTTTCTCCACCGTCACGGGGCAGGATGGTTGTCTTGGCCCCAGCTCTGCCACGGTTTAGCTCCGACCCGAGAGTGTCCGTGCCCACCCTGCAGTCAATAGCCCAGCCCCAACAGTGATTTCAGCCCTGGCCATACAGCATTTCCACCCCAAGACGCAGGCAATATCCCAGCAGCGCCGGCACTTCAGCCCTCTTCCAGCCCCTCCCACTTTCAGCTGTCCACACGCCCTCTCCCATGTTCAGCCTCGAGACCCAGCCCCAACAGCAGTATCACAGGACTATTTATTTCAGCACACCCATCCTACAGGCTCTATGTCAGCCCTAGAGTTTCTATGGCCTTGGCAGTCTCTATGCCACCGCTGCAGGGCTTTGAGCTGAGCCCTGCAGAGTCCCCTTGCCCAGCCCCAGTGATTTCAGCTGTTGACCCACAAGCTTTATTTGACAGCCAGCTGGTTTCTTCTAGCAGCATGCACGGGTTTCTCCGACTCCGGCAGCAGCAATTTCTCCACCATCACGGGGCAGGATGGTTGTCTTGGCCCCAGCTCTGCCACGGTTTAGCTCCGACCCGAGAGTGTCCGTGCCCACCCTGCAGTCAATAGCCCAGCCCCAACAGTGATTTCAGCCCTGGCCATACAGCATTTCCACCCCAAGACGCAGGCAATAACCCAGCAGCGCCGGCACTTCAGCCCTCTTCCAGCCCCTCCCACTTTCAGCTGTCCACACGCCCTCTCCCATGTTCAGCCTCGAGACCCAGCCCCAACAGCAGTATCACAGGACTATTTATTTCAGCACACCCATCCTACAGGCTCTATGTCAGCCCTAGAGTTTCTATGGCCTTGGCAGTCTCTATGCCACCGCTGCAGGGCTTTGAGCCGGAGCCCTGCAGAGTCCCCTTGCCCAGCCCCAGTGATTTCAGCTCTTGACCCACAAGCTTTATTTGACAGCCAGCTGGTTTCTTCTAGCAGCATGCACGGGTTTCTTCGACTCCGGCAGCAGCATTTTCTCCACCGTCACGGGGCAGGATGGTTGTCTTGGCCCCAGCTCTGCCACGGTTTAGCTCCGACCCGAGAGTGTCCGTGCCCACCCTGCAGTCAATAGCCCAGCCCCAACAGTGATTTCAGCCCTGGCCATACAGCATTTCCACCCCAAGACGCAGGCAATATCCCAGCAGCGCCGGCACTTCAGCCCTCTTCCAGCCCCTCCCACTTTCAGCTGTCCACACGCCCTCTCCCATTTTAAGCCTCGAGACCCAGCCCCAACAGCAGTATCACAGGACTATTTATTTCAGCACACCCATCCTACAGGCTCTATGTCAGCCCTAGAGTTTCTATGGCCTTGGCAGTCTCTATGCCACCACTGCAGGGCTTTGAGCCGGAGCCCTGCAGAGTCCCCTTGCCCAGCCCCAGTGATTTCAGCTCTTGACCCACAAGCTTTATTTGACAGCCAGCTGGTTTCTTCTAGCAGCATGCACGGTTTTCTTCGACTCCGGCAGCAGCATTTTCTCCACCGTCACGGGGCAGGATGGTTGTCTTGGCCCCAGCTCTGCCACGGTTTAGCTCCGACCCGAGAGTGTCCGTGCCCACCCTGCAGTCAATAGCCCAGCCCCAACAGTGATTTCAGCCCTGGCCATACAGCATTTCCACCCCAAGACGCAGGCAATATCCCAGCAGCGCCGGCACTTCAGCCCTCTTCCAGCCCCTCCCACTTTCAGCTGTCCACACGCCCTCTCCCATGTTCAGCCTCGAGACCCAGCCCCAACAGCAGTATCACAGGACTATTTATTTCAGCACACCCATCCTACAGGCTCTATGTCAGCCCTAGAGTTTCTATGGCCTTGGCAGTCTCTATGCCACCGCTGCAGGGCTTTGAGCCGGAGCCCTGCAGAGTCCCCTTGCCCAGCCCCAGTGATTTCAGCTCTTGACCCACAAGCTTTATTTGACAGCCAGCTGGTTTCTTCTAGCAGCATGCACGGGTTTCTCCGACTCCGGCAGCAGCATTTTCTCCACCGTCACGGGGCAGGATGGTTGTCTTGGCCCCAGCTCTGCCACGGTTTAGCTCCGACCCGAGAGTGTCCGTGCCCACCCTGCAGTCAATAGCCCAGCCCCAACAGTGATTTCAGCCCTGGCCATACAGCATTTCCACCCCAAGACGCAGGCAATATCCCAGCAGCGCCGGCACTTCAGCCCTCTTCCAGCCCCTCCCACTTTCAGCTGTCCACACGCCCTCTCCCATGTTCAGCCTCGAGACCCAGCCCCAACAGCAGTATCACAGGACTATTTATTTCAGCACACCCATCCTACAGGCTCTATGTCAGCCCTAGAGTTTCTATGGCCTTGGCAGTCTCTATGCCACCGCTGCAGAGCTTTGAGCCGGAGCCCTGCAGAGTCCCCTTGCCCAGCCCCAGTGATTTCAGCTCTTGACCCACAAGCTTTATTTGACAGCCAGCTGGTTTCTTCTAGCAGCATGCACGGGTTTCTCCGACTCCGGCAGCAGCAATTTCTCCACCGTCACGGGGCAGGATGGTTGTCTTGGCCCCAGCTCTGCCACGGTTTAGCTCCGACCCGAGAGTGTCTGTGCCCACCCTGCAGTCAATAGCCCAGCCCCAACAGTGATTTCAGCCCTGGCCATACAGCATTTCCACCCCAAGACGCAGGCAATAACCCAGCAGCGCCGGCACTTCAGCCCTCTTCCAGCCCCTCCCACTTTCAGCTGTCCACACGCCCTCTCCCATGTTCAGCCTCGAGACCCAGCCCCAACAGCAGTATCACAGGACTATTTATTTCAGCACACCCATCCAACAGGCTCTATGTCAGCCCTAGAGTTTCTATGGCCTTGGCAGTCTCTATGCCACCGCTGCAGGGCTTTGAGCCGAGCCCTGCAGAGTCCCCTTGCCCAGCCCCAGTGATTTCAGCTCTTGACCCACAAGCTTTATTTGACAGCCAGCTGGTTTCTTCTAGCAGCATGCACGGGTTTCTCCGACTCCGGCAGCAGCAATTTCTCCACCGTCACGGGGCAGGATGGTTGTCTTGGCCCCAGCTCTGCCACGGTTTAGCTCCGACCCGAGAGTGTCCGTGCCCACCCTGCAGTCAATAGCCCAGCCCCAACAGTGATTTCAGCCCTGGCCATACAGCATTTCCACCCCAAGACGCAGGCAATATCCCAGCAGCGCCGGCACTTCAGCCCTCTTCCAGCCCCTCCCACTTTCAGCTGTCCACACGCCCTCTCCCATGTTCAGCCTCGAGACCCAGCCCCAACAGCAGTATCACAGGACTATTTATTTCAGCACACCCATCCTACAGGCTCTATGTCAGCCCTAGAGTTTCTATGGCCTTGGCAGTCTCTATGCCACCGCTGCAGGGCTTTGAGCCGAGCCCTGCAGAGTCCCCTTGCCCAGCCCCAGTGATTTCAGCTCTTGACCCACAAGCTTTATTTGACAGCCAGCTGGTTTCTTCTAGCAGCATGCACGGGTTTCTTCGACTCCGGCAGCAGCAATTTCTCCACCGTCACGGGGCAGGATGGTTGTCTTGGCCCCAGCTCTGCCACGGTTTAGCTCCGACCCGAGAGTGTCCGTGCCCACCCTGCAGTCAATAGCCCAGCCCCAACAGTGATTTCAGCCCTGGCCATACAGCATTTCCACCCCAAGACGCAGGCAATAACCCAGCAGCGCCGGCACTTCAGCCCTCTTCCAGCCCCTCCCACTTTCAGCTGTCCACACGCCCTCTCCCATGTTCAGCCTCGAGACCCAGCCCCAACAGCAGTATCACAGGACTATTTATTTCAGCACACCCATCCTACAGGCTCTATGTCAGCCCTAGAGTTTCTATGGCCTTGGCAGTCTCTATGCCACCACTGCAGGGCTTTGAGCCGGAGCCCTGCAGAGTCCCCTTGCCCAGCCCCAGTGATTTCAGCTCTTGACCCACAAGCTTTATTTGACAGCCAGCTGGTTTCTTCTAGCAGCATGCACGGGTTTCTCCGACTCCGGCAGCAGCATTTTCTCCACCGTCACGGGGCAGGATGGTTGTCTTGGCCCCAGCTCTGCCACGGTTTAGCTCCGACCCGAGAGTGTCCGTGCCCACCCTGCAGTCAATAGCCCAGCCCCAACAGTGATTTCAGCCCTGGCCATACAGCATTTCCACCCCAAGACGCAGGCAATAACCCAGCAGCGCCGGCACTTCAGCCCTCTTCCAGCCCCTCCCACTTTCAGCTGTCCACACGCCCTCTCCCATGTTCAGCCTCGAGACCCAGCCCCAACAGCAGTATCACAGGACTATTTATTTCAGCACACCCATCCTACAGGCTCTATGTCAGCCCTAGAGTTTCTATGGCCTTGGCAGTCTCTATGCCACCGCTGCAGGGCTTTGAGCCGAGCCCTGCAGAGTCCCCTTGCCCAGCCCCAGTGATTTCAGCTCTTGACCCACAAGCTTTATTTGACAGCCAGCTGGTTTCTTCTAGCAGCATGCACGGGTTTCTCCGACTCCGGCAGCAGCAATTTCTCCACCGTCACGGGGCAGGATGGTTGTCTTGGCCCCAGCTCTGCCACGGTTTAGCTCCGACCCGAGAGTGTCCGTGCCCACCCTGCAGTCAATAGCCCAGCCCCAACAGTGATTTCAGCCCTGGCCATACAGCATTTCCACCCCAAGACGCAGGCAATATCCCAGCAGCGCCGGCACTTCAGCCCTCTTCCAGCCCCTCCCACTTTCAGCTGTCCACACGCCCTCTCCCATGTTCAGCCTCGAGACCCAGCCCCAACAGCAGTATCACAGGACTATTTATTTCAGCACACCCATCCTACAGGCTCTATGTCAGCCCTAGAGTTTCTATGGCCTTGGCAGTCTCTATGCCACCGCTGCAGGGCTTTGAGCCGAGCCCTGCAGAATCCCCTTGCCCAGCCCCAGTGATTTCAGCTCTTGACCCACAAGCTTTATTTGACAGCCAGCTGGTTTCTTCTAGCAGCATGCACGGGTTTCTTCGACTCCGGCAGCAGCAATTTCTCCACCGTCACGGGGCAGGATGGTTGTCTTGGCCCCAGCTCTGCCACGGTTTAGCTCCGACCCGAGAGTGTCCGTGCCCACCCTGCAGTCAATAGCCCAGCCCCAACAGTGATTTCAGCCCTGGCCATACAGCATTTCCACCCCAAGACGCAGGCAATAACCCAGCAGCGCCGGCACTTCAGCCCTCTTCCAGCCCCTCCCACTTTCAGCTGTCCACACGCCCTCTCCCATGTTCAGCCTCGAGACCCAGCCCCAACAGCAGTATCACAGGACTATTTATTTCAGCACACCCATCCTACAGGCTCTATGTCAGCCCTAGAGTTTCTATGGCCTTGGCAGTCTCTATGCCACCACTGCAGGGCTTTGAGCCGGAGCCCTGCAGAGTCCCCTTGCCCAGCCCCAGTGATTTCAGCTCTTGACCCACAAGCTTTATTTGACAGCCAGCTGGTTTCTTCTAGCAGCATGCACGGGTTTCTTCGACTCCGGCAGCAGCATTTTCTCCACCGTCACGGGGCAGGATGGTTGTCTTGGCCCCAGCTCTGCCACGGTTTAGCTCCGACCCGAGAGTGTCCGTGCCCACCCTGCAGTCAATAGCCCAGCCCCAACAGTGATTTCAGCCCTGGCCATACAGCATTTCCACCCCAAGACGCAGGCAATAACCCAGCAGCGCCGGCACTTCAGCCCTCTTCCAGCCCCTCCCACTTTCAGCTGTCCACACGCCCTCTCCCATGTTCAGCCTCGAGACCCAGCCCCAACAGCAGTATCACAGGACTATTTATTTCAGCACACCCATCCTACAGGCTCTATGTCAGCCCTAGAGTTTCTATGGCCTTGGCAGTCTCTATGCCACCACTGCAGGGCTTTGAGCCGGAGCCCTGCAGAGTCCCCTTGCCCAGCCCCAGTGATTTCAGCTCTTGACCCACAAGCTTTATTTGACAGCCAGCTGGTTTCTTCTAGCAGCATGCACGGTTTTCTTCGACTCCGGCAGCAGCATTTTCTCCACCGTCACGGGGCAGGATGGTTGTCTTGGCCCCAGCTCTGCCACGGTTTAGCTCCGACCCGAGAGTGTCCGTGCCCACCCTGCAGTCAATAGCCCAGCCCCAACAGTGATTTCAGCCCTGGCCATACAGCATTTCCACCCCAAGACGCAGGCAATAACCCAGCAGCGCCGGCACTTCAGCCCTCTTCCAGCCCCTCCCACTTTCAGCTGTCCACACGCCCTCTCCCATGTTCAGCCTCGAGACCCAGCCCCAACAGCAGTATCACAGGACTATTTATTTCAGCACACCCATCCTACAGGCTCTATGTCAGCCCTAGAGTTTCTATGGCCTTGGCAGTCTCTATGCCACCACTGCAGGGCTTTGAGCCGGAGCCCTGCAGAGTCCCCTTGCCCAGCCCCAGTGATTTCAGCTCTTGACCCACAAGCTTTATTTGACAGCCAGCTGGTTTCTTCTAGCAGCATGCACGGGTTTCTCCGACTCCGGCAGCAGCAATTTCTCCACCGTCACGGGGCAGGATGGTTGTCTTGGCCCCAGCTCTGCCACGGTTTAGCTCCGACCCGAGAGTGTCTGTGCCCACCCTGCAGTCAATAGCCCAGCCCCAACAGTGATTTCAGCCCTGGCCATACAGCATTTCCACCCCAAGACGCAGGCAATATCCCAGCAGCGCCGGCACTTCAGCCCTCTTCCAGCCCCTCCCACTTTCAGCTGTCCACACGCCCTCTCCCATGTTCAGCCTCGAGACCCAGCCCCAACAGCAGTATCACAGGACTATTTATTTCAGCACACCCATCCTACAGGCTCTATGTCAGCCCTAGAGTTTCTATGGCCTTGGCAGTCTCTATGCCACCGCTGCAGGGCTTTGAGCCGAGCCCTGCAGAGTCCCCTTGCCCAGCCCCAGTGATTTCAGCTCTTGACCCACAAGCTTTATTTGACAGCCAGCTGGTTTCTTCTAGCAGCATGCACGGGTTTCTCCGACTCCGGCAGCAGCAATTTCTCCACCGTCACGGGGCAGGATGGTTGTCTTGGCCCCAGCTCTGCCACGGTTTAGCTCCGACCCGAGAGTGTCCGTGCCCACCCTGCAGTCAATAGCCCAGCCCCAACAGTGATTTCAGCCCTGGCCATACAGCATTTCCACCCCAAGACGCAGGCAATATCCCAGCAGCGCCGGCACTTCAGCCCTCTTCCAGCCCCTCCCACTTTCAGCTGTCCACACGCCCTCTCCCATGTTCAGCCTCGAGACCCAGCCCCAACAGCAGTATCACAGGACTATTTATTTCAGCACACCCATCCTACAGGCTCTATGTCAGCCCTAGAGTTTCTATGGCCTTGGCAGTCTCTATGCCACCGCTGCAGAGCTTTGAGCCGGAGCCCTGCAGAGTCCCCTTGCCCAGCCCCAGTGATTTCAGCTCTTGACCCACAAGCTTTATTTGACAGCCAGCTGGTTTCTTCTAGCAGCATGCACGGGTTTCTCCGACTCCGGCAGCAGCAATTTCTCCACCGTCACGGGGCAGGATGGTTGTCTTGGCCCCAGCTCTGCCACGGTTTAGCTCCGACCCGAGAGTGTCTGTGCCCACCCTGCAGTCAATAGCCCAGCCCCAACAGTGATTTCAGCCCTGGCCATACAGCATTTCCACCCCAAGACGCAGGCAATATCCCAGCAGCGCCGGCACTTCAGCCCTCTTCCAGCCCCTCCCACTTTCAGCTGTCCACACGCCCTCTCCCATGTTCAGCCTCGAGACCCAGCCCCAACAGCAGTATCACAGGACTATTTATTTCAGCACACCCATCCTACAGGCTCTATGTCAGCCCTAGAGTTTCTATGGCCTTGGCAGTCTCTATGCCACCGCTGCAGGGCTTTGAGCCGAGCCCTGCAGAGTCCCCTTGCCCAGCCCCAGTGATTTCAGCTCTTGACCCACAAGCTTTATTTGACAGCCAGCTGGTTTCTTCTAGCAGCATGCACGGGTTTCTCCGACTCCGGCAGCAGCAATTTCTCCACCGTCACGGGGCAGGATGGTTGTCTTGGCCCCAGCTCTGCCACGGTTTAGCTCCGACCCGAGAGTGTCCGTGCCCACCCTGCAGTCAATAGCCCAGCCCCAACAGTGATTTCAGCCCTGGCCATACAGCATTTCCACCCCAAGACGCAGGCAATATCCCAGCAGCGCCGGCACTTCAGCCCTCTTCCAGCCCCTCCCACTTTCAGCTGTCCACACGCCCTCTCCCATGTTCAGCCTCGAGACCCAGCCCCAACAGCAGTATCACAGGACTATTTATTTCAGCACACCCATCCTACAGGCTCTATGTCAGCCCTAGAGTTTCTATGGCCTTGGCAGTCTCTATGCCACCGCTGCAGGGCTTTGAGCCGAGCCCTGCAGAGTCCCCTTGCCCAGCCCCAGTGATTTCAGCTCTTGACCCACAAGCTTTATTTGACAGCCAGCTGGTTTCTTCTAGCAGCATGCACGGGTTTCTTCGACTCCGGCAGCAGCAATTTCTCCACCGTCACGGGGCAGGATGGTTGTCTTGGCCCCAGCTCTGCCACGGTTTAGCTCCGACCCGAGAGTGTCCGTGCCCACCCTGCAGTCAATAGCCCAGCCCCAACAGTGATTTCAGCCCTGGCCATACAGCATTTCCACCCCAAGACGCAGGCAATAACCCAGCAGCGCCGGCACTTCAGCCCTCTTCCAGCCCCTCCCACTTTCAGCTGTCCACACGCCCTCTCCCATGTTCAGCCTCGAGACCCAGCCCCAACAGCAGTATCACAGGACTATTTATTTCAGCACACCCATCCTACAGGCTCTATGTCAGCCCTAGAGTTTCTATGGCCTTGGCAGTCTCTATGCCACCACTGCAGGGCTTTGAGCCGGAGCCCTGCAGAGTCCCCTTGCCCAGCCCCAGTGATTTCAGCTCTTGACCCACAAGCTTTATTTGACAGCCAGCTGGTTTCTTCTAGCAGCATGCACGGGTTTCTTCGACTCCGGCAGCAGCATTTTCTCCACCGTCACGGGGCAGGATGGTTGTCTTGGCCCCAGCTCTGCCACGGTTTAGCTCCGACCCGAGAGTGTCCGTGCCCACCCTGCAGTCAATAGCCCAGCCCCAACAGTGATTTCAGCCCTGGCCATACAGCATTTCCACCCCAAGACGCAGGCAATAACCCAGCAGCGCCGGCACTTCAGCCCTCTTCCAGCCCCTCCCACTTTCAGCTGTCCACACGCCCTCTCCCATGTTCAGCCTCGAGACCCAGCCCCAACAGCAGTATCACAGGACTATTTATTTCAGCACACCCATCCTACAGGCTCTATGTCAGCCCTAGAGTTTCTATGGCCTTGGCAGTCTCTATGCCACCACTGCAGGGCTTTGAGCCGGAGCCCTGCAGAGTCCCCTTGCCCAGCCCCAGTGATTTCAGCTCTTGACCCACAAGCTTTATTTGACAGCCAGCTGGTTTCTTCTAGCAGCATGCACGGTTTTCTTCGACTCCGGCAGCAGCATTTTCTCCACCGTCACGGGGCAGGATGGTTGTCTTGGCCCCAGCTCTGCCACGGTTTAGCTCCGACCCGAGAGTGTCCGTGCCCACCCTGCAGTCAATAGCCCAGCCCCAACAGTGATTTCAGCCCTGGCCATACAGCATTTCCACCCCAAGACGCAGGCAATATCCCAGCAGCGCCGGCACTTCAGCCCTCTTCCAGCCCCTCCCACTTTCAGCTGTCCACACGCCCTCTCCCATGTTCAGCCTCGAGACCCAGCCCCAACAGCAGTATCACAGGACTATTTATTTCAGCACACCCATCCTACAGGCTCTATGTCAGCCCTAGAGTTTCTATGGCCTTGGCAGTCTCTATGCCACCACTGCAGGGCTTTGAGCCGGAGCCCTGCAGAGTCCCCTTGCCCAGCCCCAGTGATTTCAGCTCTTGACCCACAAGCTTTATTTGACAGCCAGCTGGTTTCTTCTAGCAGCATGCACGGGTTTCTTCGACTCCGGCAGCAGCATTTTCTCCACCGTCACGGGGCAGGATGGTTGTCTTGGCCCCAGCTCTGCCACGGTTTAGCTCCGACCCGAGAGTGTCCGTGCCCACCCTGCAGTCAATAGCCCAGCCCCAACAGTGATTTCAGCCCTGGCCATACAGCATTTCCACCCCAAGACGCAGGCAATAACCCAGCAGCGCCGGCACTTCAGCCCTCTTCCAGCCCCTCCCACTTTCAGCTGTCCACACGCCCTCTCCCATGTTCAGCCTCGAGACCCAGCCCCAACAGCAGTATCACAGGACTATTTATTTCAGCACACCCATCCTACAGGCTCTATGTCAGCCCTAGAGTTTCTATGGCCTTGGCAGTCTCTATGCCACCACTGCAGGGCTTTGAGCCGGAGCCCTGCAGAGTCCCCTTGCCCAGCCCCAGTGATTTCAGCTCTTGACCCACAAGCTTTATTTGACAGCCAGCTGGTTTCTTCTAGCAGCATGCACGGTTTTCTTCGACTCCGGCAGCAGCATTTTCTCCACCGTCACGGGGCAGGATGGTT
The DNA here is from genome assembly GCF_965231275.1 of Zosterops lateralis. Taxonomy (NCBI): domain Eukaryota; kingdom Metazoa; phylum Chordata; class Aves; order Passeriformes; family Zosteropidae; genus Zosterops; species Zosterops lateralis. Next base: position 56,588 of record NW_028154488.1, read on the forward strand.
GTCTTGGCCCCAGCTCTGCCACGGTTTAGCTCCGACCCGAGAGTGTCCGTGCCCACCCTGCAGTCAATAGCCCAGCCCCAACAGTGATTTCAGCCCTGGCCATACAGCATTTCCACCCCAAGACGCAGGCAATAACCCAGCAGCGCCGGCACTTCAGCCCTCTTCCAGCCCCTCCCACTTTCAGCTGTCCACACGCCCTCTCCCATGTTCAGCCTCGAGACCCAGCCCCAACAGCAGTATCACAGGACTATTTATTTCAGCACACCCATCCTACAGGCTCTATGTCAGCCCTAGAGTTTCTATGGCCTTGGCAGTCTCTATGCCACCACTGCAGGGCTTTGAGCCGGAGCCCTGCAGAGTCCCCTTGCCCAGCCCCAGTGATTTCAGCTCTTGACCCACAAGCTTTATTTGACAGCCAGCTGGTTTCTTCTAGCAGCATGCACGGGTTTCTCCGACTCCGGCAGCAGCAATTTCTCCACCGTCACGGGGCAGGATGGTTGTCTTGGCCCCAGCTCTGCCACGGTTTAGCTCCGACCCGAGAGTGTCTGTGCCCACCCTGCAGTCAATAGCCCAGCCCCAACAGTGATTTCAGCCCTGGCCATACAGCATTTCCACCCCAAGACGCAGGCAATATCCCAGCAGCGCCGGCACTTCAGCCCTCTTCCAGCCCCTCCCACTTTCAGCTGTCCACACGCCCTCTCCCATGTTCAGCCTCGAGACCCAGCCCCAACAGCAGTATCACAGGACTATTTATTTCAGCACACCCATCCTACAGGCTCTATGTCAGCCCTAGAGTTTCTATGGCCTTGGCAGTCTCTATGCCACCGCTGCAGGGCTTTGAGCCGAGCCCTGCAGAGTCCCCTTGCCCAGCCCCAGTGATTTCAGCTCTTGACCCACAAGCTTTATTTGACAGCCAGCTGGTTTCTTCTAGCAGCATGCACGGGTTTCTCCGACTCCGGCAGCAGCAATTTCTCCACCGTCACGGGGCAGGATGGTTGTCTTGGCCCCAGCTCTGCCACGGTTTAGCTCCGACCCGAGAGTGTCCGTGCCCACCCTGCAGTCAATAGCCCAGCCCCAACAGTGATTTCAGCCCTGGCCATACAGCATTTCCACCCCAAGACGCAGGCAATATCCCAGCAGCGCCGGCACTTCAGCCCTCTTCCAGCCCCTCCCACTTTCAGCTGTCCACACGCCCTCTCCCATGTTCAGCCTCGAGACCCAGCCCCAACAGCAGTATCACAGGACTATTTATTTCAGCACACCCATCCTACAGGCTCTATGTCAGCCCTAGAGTTTCTATGGCCTTGGCAGTCTCTATGCCACCGCTGCAGAGCTTTGAGCCGGAGCCCTGCAGAGTCCCCTTGCCCAGCCCCAGTGATTTCAGCTCTTGACCCACAAGCTTTATTTGACAGCCAGCTGGTTTCTTCTAGCAGCATGCACGGGTTTCTCCGACTCCGGCAGCAGCAATTTCTCCACCGTCACGGGGCAGGATGGTTGTCTTGGCCCCAGCTCTGCCACGGTTTAGCTCCGACCCGAGAGTGTCTGTGCCCACCCTGCAGTCAATAGCCCAGCCCCAACAGTGATTTCAGCCCTGGCCATACAGCATTTCCACCCCAAGACGCAGGCAATATCCCAGCAGCGCCGGCACTTCAGCCCTCTTCCAGCCCCTCCCACTTTCAGCTGTCCACACGCCCTCTCCCATGTTCAGCCTCGAGACCCAGCCCCAACAGCAGTATCACAGGACTATTTATTTCAGCACACCCATCCTACAGGCTCTATGTCAGCCCTAGAGTTTCTATGGCCTTGGCAGTCTCTATGCCACCGCTGCAGGGCTTTGAGCCGAGCCCTGCAGAGTCCCCTTGCCCAGCCCCAGTGATTTCAGCTCTTGACCCACAAGCTTTATTTGACAGCCAGCTGGTTTCTTCTAGCAGCATGCACGGGTTTCTCCGACTCCGGCAGCAGCAATTTCTCCACCGTCACGGGGCAGGATGGTTGTCTTGGCCCCAGCTCTGCCACGGTTTAGCTCCGACCCGAGAGTGTCCGTGCCCACCCTGCAGTCAATAGCCCAGCCCCAACAGTGATTTCAGCCCTGGCCATACAGCATTTCCACCCCAAGACGCAGGCAATATCCCAGCAGCGCCGGCACTTCAGCCCTCTTCCAGCCCCTCCCACTTTCAGCTGTCCACACGCCCTCTCCCATGTTCAGCCTCGAGACCCAGCCCCAACAGCAGTATCACAGGACTATTTATTTCAGCACACCCATCCTACAGGCTCTATGTCAGCCCTAGAGTTTCTATGGCCTTGGCAGTCTCTATGCCACCGCTGCAGGGCTTTGAGCCGAGCCCTGCAGAGTCCCCTTGCCCAGCCCCAGTGATTTCAGCTCTTGACCCACAAGCTTTATTTGACAGCCAGCTGGTTTCTTCTAGCAGCATGCACGGGTTTCTTCGACTCCGGCAGCAGCAATTTCTCCACCGTCACGGGGCAGGATGGTTGTCTTGGCCCCAGCTCTGCCACGGTTTAGCTCCGACCCGAGAGTGTCCGTGCCCACCCTGCAGTCAATAGCCCAGCCCCAACAGTGATTTCAGCCCTGGCCATACAGCATTTCCACCCCAAGACGCAGGCAATAACCCAGCAGCGCCGGCACTTCAGCCCTCTTCCAGCCCCTCCCACTTTCAGCTGTCCACACGCCCTCTCCCATGTTCAGCCTCGAGACCCAGCCCCAACAGCAGTATCACAGGACTATTTATTTCAGCACACCCATCCTACAGGCTCTATGTCAGCCCTAGAGTTTCTATGGCCTTGGCAGTCTCTATGCCACCACTGCAGGGCTTTGAGCCGGAGCCCTGCAGAGTCCCCTTGCCCAGCCCCAGTGATTTCAGCTCTTGACCCACAAGCTTTATTTGACAGCCAGCTGGTTTCTTCTAGCAGCATGCACGGGTTTCTTCGACTCCGGCAGCAGCATTTTCTCCACCGTCACGGGGCAGGATGGTTGTCTTGGCCCCAGCTCTGCCACGGTTTAGCTCCGACCCGAGAGTGTCCGTGCCCACCCTGCAGTCAATAGCCCAGCCCCAACAGTGATTTCAGCCCTGGCCATACAGCATTTCCACCCCAAGACGCAGGCAATAACCCAGCAGCGCCGGCACTTCAGCCCTCTTCCAGCCCCTCCCACTTTCAGCTGTCCACACGCCCTCTCCCATGTTCAGCCTCGAGACCCAGCCCCAACAGCAGTATCACAGGACTATTTATTTCAGCACACCCATCCTACAGGCTCTATGTCAGCCCTAGAGTTTCTATGGCCTTGGCAGTCTCTATGCCACCGCTGCAGGGCTTTGAGCCGGAGCCCTGCAGAGTCCCCTTGCCCAGCCCCAGTGATTTCAGCTCTTGACCCACAAGCTTTATTTGACAGCCAGCTGGTTTCTTCTAGCAGCATGCACGGGTTTCTTCGACTCCGGCAGCAGCATTTTCTCCACCGTCACGGGGCAGGATGGTTGTCTTGGCCCCAGCTCTGCCACGGTTTAGCTCCGACCCGAGAGTGTCCGTGCCCACCCTGCAGTCAATAGCCCAGCCCCAACAGTGATTTCAGCCCTGGCCATACAGCATTTCCACCCCAAGACGCAGGCAATAACCCAGCAGCGCCGGCACTTCAGCCCTCTTCCAGCCCCTCCCACTTTCAGCTGTCCACACGCCCTCTCCCATGTTCAGCCTCGAGACCCAGCCCCAACAGCAGTATCACAGGACTATTTATTTCAGCACACCCATCCTACAGGCTCTATGTCAGCCCTAGAGTTTCTATGGCCTTGGCAGTCTCTATGCCACCGCTGCAGGGCTTTGAGCCGGAGCCCTGCAGAGTCCCCTTGCCCAGCCCCAGTGATTTCAGCTCTTGACCCACAAGCTTTATTTGACAGCCAGCTGGTTTCTTCTAGCAGCATGCACGGTTTTCTTCGACTCCGGCAGCAGCATTTTCTCCACCGTCACGGGGCAGGATGGTTGTCTTGGCCCCAGCTCTGCCACGGTTTAGCTCCGACCCGAGAGTGTCCGTGCCCACCCTGCAGTCAATAGCCCAGCCCCAACAGTGATTTCAGCCCTGGCCATACAGCATTTCCACCCCAAGACGCAGGCAATAACCCAGCAGCGCCGGCACTTCAGCCCTCTTCCAGCCCCTCCCACTTTCAGCTGTCCACACGCCCTCTCCCATGTTCAGCCTCGAGACCCAGCCCCAACAGCAGTATCACAGGACTATTTATTTCAGCACACCCATCCTACAGGCTCTATGTCAGCCCTAGAGTTTCTATGGCCTTGGCAGTCTCTATGCCACCGCTGCAGGGCTTTGAGCCGAGCCCTGCAGAGTCCCCTTGCCCAGCCCCAGTGATTTCAGCTCTTGACCCACAAGCTTTATTTGACAGCCAGCTGGTTTCTTCTAGCAGCATGCACGGGTTTCTCCGACTCCGGCAGCAGCAATTTCTCCACCGTCACGGGGCAGGATGGTTGTCTTGGCCCCAGCTCTGCCACGGTTTAGCTCCGACCCGAGAGTGTCCGTGCCCACCCTGCAGTCAATAGCCCAGCCCCAACAGTGATTTCAGCCCTGGCCATACAGCATTTCCACCCCAAGACGCAGGCAATATCCCAGCAGCGCCGGCACTTCAGCCCTCTTCCAGCCCCTCCCACTTTCAGCTGTCCACACGCCCTCTCCCATGTTCAGCCTCGAGACCCAGCCCCAACAGCAGTATCACAGGACTATTTATTTCAGCACACCCATCCTACAGGCTCTATGTCAGCCCTAGAGTTTCTATGGCCTTGGCAGTCTCTATGCCACCGCTGCAGAGCTTTGAGCCGGAGCCCTGCAGAGTCCCCTTGCCCAGCCCCAGTGATTTCAGCTCTTGACCCACAAGCTTTATTTGACAGCCAGCTGGTTTCTTCTAGCAGCATGCACGGGTTTCTCCGACTCCGGCAGCAGCATTTTCTCCACCGTCACGGGGCAGGATGGTTGTCTTGGCCCCAGCTCTGCCACGGTTTAGCTCCGACCCGAGAGTGTCCGTGCCCACCCTGCAGTCAATAGCCCAGCCCCAACAGTGATTTCAGCCCTGGCCATACAGCATTTCCACCCCAAGACGCAGGCAATAACCCAGCAGCGCCGGCACTTCAGCCCTCTTCCAGCCCCTCCCACTTTCAGCTGTCCACACGCCCTCTCCCATGTTCAGCCTCGAGACCCAGCCCCAACAGCAGTATCACAGGACTATTTATTTCAGCACACCCATCCTACAGGCTCTATGTCAGCCCTAGAGTTTCTATGGCCTTGGCAGTCTCTATGCCACCACTGCAGGGCTTTGAGCCGGAGCCCTGCAGAGTCCCCTTGCCCAGCCCCAGTGATTTCAGCTCTTGACCCACAAGCTTTATTTGACAGCCAGCTGGTTTCTTCTAGCAGCATGCACGGTTTTCTTCGACTCCGGCAGCAGCATTTTCTCCACCGTCACGGGGCAGGATGGTTGTCTTGGCCCCAGCTCTGCCACGGTTTAGCTCCGACCCGAGAGTGTCCGTGCCCACCCTGCAGTCAATAGCCCAGCCCCAACAGTGATTTCAGCCCTGGCCATACAGCATTTCCACCCCAAGACGCAGGCAATAACCCAGCAGCGCCGGCACTTCAGCCCTCTTCCAGCCCCTCCCACTTTCAGCTGTCCACACGCCCTCTCCCATGTTCAGCCTCGAGACCCAGCCCCAACAGCAGTATCACAGGACTATTTATTTCAGCACACCCATCCTACAGGCTCTATGTCAGCCCTAGAGTTTCTATGGCCTTGGCAGTCTCTATGCCACCGCTGCAGGGCTTTGAGCCGGAGCCCTGCAGAGTCCCCTTGCCCAGCCCCAGTGATTTCAGCTCTTGACCCACAAGCTTTATTTGACAGCCAGCTGGTTTCTTCTAGCAGCATGCACGGGTTTCTCCGACTCCGGCAGCAGCAATTTCTCCACCGTCACGGGGCAGGATGGTTGTCTTGGCCCCAGCTCTGCCACGGTTTAGCTCCGACCCGAGAGTGTCCGTGCCCACCCTGCAGTCAATAGCCCAGCCCCAACAGTGATTTCAGCCCTGGCCATACAGCATTTCCACCCCAAGACGCAGGCAATAACCCAGCAGCGCCGGCACTTCAGCCCTCTTCCAGCCCCTCCCACTTTCAGCTGTCCACACGCCCTCTCCCATGTTCAGCCTCGAGACCCAGCCCCAACAGCAGTATCACAGGACTATTTATTTCAGCACACCCATCCTACAGGCTCTATGTCAGCCCTAGAGTTTCTATGGCCTTGGCAGTCTCTATGCCACCACTGCAGGGCTTTGAGCCGGAGCCCTGCAGAGTCCCCTTGCCCAGCCCCAGTGATTTCAGCTCTTGACCCACAAGCTTTATTTGACAGCCAGCTGGTTTCTTCTAGCAGCATGCACGGTTTTCTTCGACTCCGGCAGCAGCATTTTCTCCACCGTCACGGGGCAGGATGGTTGTCTTGGCCCCAGCTCTGCCACGGTTTAGCTCCGACCCGAGAGTGTCCGTGCCCACCCTGCAGTCAATAGCCCAGCCCCAACAGTGATTTCAGCCCTGGCCCATACAGCATTTCCACCCCAAGACGCAGGCAATATCCCAGCAGCGCCGGCACTTCAGCCCTCTTCCAGCCCCTCCCACTTTCAGCTGTCCACACGCCCTCTCCCATGTTCAGCCTCGAGACCCAGCCCCAACAGCAGTATCACAGGACTATTTATTTCAGCACACCCATCCTACAGGCTCTATGTCAGCCCTAGAGTTTCTATGGCCTTGGCAGTCTCTATGCCACCACTGCAGGGCTTTGAGCCGGAGCCCTGCAGAGTCCCCTTGCCCAGCCCCAGTGATTTCAGCTCTTGACCCACAAGCTTTATTTGACAGCCAGCTGGTTTCTTCTAGCAGCATGCACGGGTTTCTTCGACTCCGGCAGCAGCATTTTCTCCACCGTCACGGGGCAGGATGGTTGTCTTGGCCCCAGCTCTGCCACGGTTTAGCTCCGACCCGAGAGTGTCCGTGCCCACCCTGCAGTCAATAGCCCAGCCCCAACAGTGATTTCAGCCCTGGCCATACAGCATTTCCACCCCAAGACGCAGGCAATAACCCAGCAGCGCCGGCACTTCAGCCCTCTTCCAGCCCCTCCCACTTTCAGCTGTCCACACGCCCTCTCCCATGTTCAGCCTCGAGACCCAGCCCCAACAGCAGTATCACAGGACTATTTATTTCAGCACACCCATCCTACAGGCTCTATGTCAGCCCTAGAGTTTCTATGGCCTTGGCAGTCTCTATGCCACCACTGCAGGGCTTTGAGCCGGAGCCCTGCAGAGTCCCCTTGCCCAGCCCCAGTGATTTCAGCTCTTGACCCACAAGCTTTATTTGACAGCCAGCTGGTTTCTTCTAGCAGCATGCACGGTTTCTTCGACTCCGGCAGCAGCATTTTCTCCACCGTCACGGGGCAGGATGGTTGTCTTGGCCCCAGCTCTGCCACGGTTTAGCTCCGACCCGAGAGTGTCCGTGCCCACCCTGCAGTCAATAGCCCAGCCCCAACAGTGATTTCAGCCCTGGCCATACAGCATTTCCACCCCAAGACGCAGGCAATAACCCAGCAGCGCCGGCACTTCAGCCCTCTTCCAGCCCCTCCCACTTTCAGCTGTCCACACGCCCTCTCCCATGTTCAGCCTCGAGACCCAGCCCCAACAGCAGTATCACAGGACTATTTATTTCAGCACACCCATCCTACAGGCTCTATGTCAGCCCTAGAGTTTCTATGGCCTTGGCAGTCTCTATGCCACCACTGCAGGGCTTTGAGCCGGAGCCCTGCAGAGTCCCCTTGCCCAGCCCCAGTGATTTCAGCTCTTGACCCACAAGCTTTATTTGACAGCCAGCTGGTTTCTTCTAGCAGCATGCACGGGTTTCTCCGACTCCGGCAGCAGCAATTTCTCCACCGTCACGGGGCAGGATGGTTGTCTTGGCCCCAGCTCTGCCACGGTTTAGCTCCGACCCGAGAGTGTCTGTGCCCACCCTGCAGTCAATAGCCCAGCCCCAACAGTGATTTCAGCCCTGGCCATACAGCATTTCCACCCCAAGACGCAGGCAATATCCCAGCAGCGCCGGCACTTCAGCCCTCTTCCAGCCCCTCCCACTTTCAGCTGTCCACACGCCCTCTCCCATGTTCAGCCTCGAGACCCAGCCCCAACAGCAGTATCACAGGACTATTTATTTCAGCACACCCATCCTACAGGCTCTATGTCAGCCCTAGAGTTTCTATGGCCTTGGCAGTCTCTATGCCACCGCTGCAGGGCTTGAGCCGAGCCCTGCAGAGTCCCCTTGCCCAGCCCCAGTGATTTCAGCTCTTGACCCACAAGCTTTATTTGACAGCCAGCTGGTTTCTTCTAGCAGCATGCACGGGGTTTCTCCGACTCCGGCAGCAGCAATTTC
>NW_028154487.1:0-63871 GCF_965231275.1 Zosterops lateralis
GCTGCTGTCAAATGGCAAATCCAAAATCCACTGCTCGGCAGCTGGAGCATCCCCCTGTGCCCCTGCCACGAGGCTCTGGGCAGCTCTGGGTGTGGAGCAGAGAGGAGCAGAGTGTCCCACCCAGGTCCCCTCGCTGTGCCAGGGACACGACATCACTGCTGGCCCCAAGGGGTGACCACAGCTCACAGGACCACTGTCGGCGATTGAAGGAGAGACAGGGAGACTGACCATGACCAGAACCCGATTTTACTCAGGTTTTCCAAGAACTTATACACCATTTCAGTAAGGTTAATAATTTCTACTGCAACAATTAGGTTAAAAGATCATACAAACAACTCACACATTTTTCCACATATCCATGTAAGAAGTTGATTGAATCTTCTTCTTCTCTTGAGCAGATTTCTAATCCCATCTTCTCATGAACTCAAAGTTCTGTTTGTTCTTTCCAGGGCATCCCAGTCACCAGAGTAGATATGCTAATTAAATCTGTCTTACTCTCGTAAATCCCCACAGGCCACTGTTGTCTGTGTCCCTTGTTGTGACCCACCACGATGCCATCGGCCACCTCAGGCCACCCCGTGGGTTTTGGTGACAGCTGGGACATGTCCTGTTACCCCTCACTTAGAGGGGTCACACGTTGTGACGTGATGTGGACCCTCACAGAGGACAAGCAGGCAGCAGCAGGGTCAAACATGGAAAGCTTTTTATTTTTCTGACTCCATTCTTACACAGACTTTTTACAGAATGCCAGGATTGGCCCAAGGAGGTTACAACCTCCTGACCCCATTGGTCACTGTAACTTCAGAGAAGAACTATGCAAAATCTACAGATAATTTCTAAAAATACATATAGTTTACATCAAGCAGTGTGAGGATCAGGCTGCAAAGATTCAAGCACTTGAAAGCAAGAAAATCAGGGGTGAAAATGTTCCACTCCAGGTGTCCACCTGCACATTGAGGGGCCCTGGGATCCTCTGCTGGGCTGGGCTGGTCCCATCAGTGCTGCCTCTGCACAAACCAGGAACACCACAGGGTGTGCAAATCCATGGGGTAATCCATGTCCCAGTTGTCCCCAGTGCCCCACTGGGGCAGAATCCCTCTGCAGCCCCTCTCTGGTCACAACCCCAGAGGAGGTGGACTGTCCAAATATGTGGGTTTTGGGAAAAGAGGCTGAAAATGGAACAAGGTGGATTAAACTCCCCTGGGCACTGTGGAGGTCCTGAACAGAGCTCAGGGTCAGCAATCCCAGCAAGGCCTGAGGGACAGGAGAGGGCTCAGCCCAGTCATGGGGGGACACCACGGGGAGAAACACCGAGGAAAGGTGGAATGGTGAGTAAAGAGGAAACAGAAGGAGGGGACCATAAACCCTGGCAGGAACACAATGAGGCAGCCCTTCTCATGAACATGTTTTTCCTCAATATCCAACCTAAACCTCCTCTGGCACAGCTTGAGGCTGTTTCCACTTGTGCTGTCCCTTGTTCCCTGAGAGCAGAGCTGTATCCTCACCTGTCAGGGAGTTGTGCAGAGCCACAAGAACCCCCCTAAACCTCCTTTTCTCCAGGCTGAGCCCCTTTCCCCAGCTCCCTCAGCCCCTCCTGGGGCTCCAGCCCCTTCTCCAGCTCCCTCAGCCCCTCCTGGGGCTCCAGACCCTTCCCCAGCTCCCTCAGCCCCTCCTGGGGCTCCAGACCCTTCCCCAGCTCCCTCAGCCCCTCCTGGGGCTCCAGACCCTTCCCCAGCTCCCTCAGCCCCTCCTGGGGCTCCAGACCCTTCCCCAGCTCCTTCAGCCCCTCCTGGTGCTTCAGACCCTTCCCCAGCTCCTTTCCTTGCCCTGGACATGCTCCAGCCCCTCCAGGGTCTTTCCTGTCATGGGGAGGCCAATGCTGAGGTGAGTCCTGGAGTCACCCACCACAGCCCCAGCCCCAGCAGGGCAGAGCTGCAGGAAGGGGCTGGGACACCTTTGGGTGTCACTGTCACCCTGCTGACCCCTGGGAACACCTCACTGCCACTTGTGGAGCCCAGGCAGGGCAGGGGGTGCCCTCCTCCACAACTGGCCACCACTTTAGATCACCAGTCTGTCAGGAGAACATTGGGAAATCCAAGGGATTCAGAGCAGCCCTGGGCAGGGCAAAACACAAACGCTGCCTGGTTCCTCAGCAGCGGATTTAAGGAGCACAAAAAATCTGCTCAGCTTTCCTGGGAAACTGAAGGCGACTGGATGACACTGGGGAAGTACTTTCAGGGGAATATTAAACAGCTTCTTAATCGAGGCAGGGAGGAGGGAAAAGTCTCACTCTCTGGGAGCTGAAGGCAGATAAATCCACAGCGACAACCCGACACCGGATTTATCAGGGAGGGGATGAACCACTGGATAAACCCTCAAATCTGAGCAGACACAACCCCTCCAGCAGTGGATTCGGGCTCATTCCAGCTTTGGGAAGGGATAAATCCTGGTTGTCTGCCTGCAGGGATCAGTCATGGTTTAAATCTGCTGCTGCTGTCACATCCCTTGCTCTGGCAAGCCCAGGATCTGCTGGGCACCTCGGCAGCTCCAGGCTGGGGATGGGGTTTGCCTTACTTGGAGTGAGGATCCCTCAGTGCAGCCCATCCTCCCCAGCCAGAGGCAGCTCCCACAAAGAATCCCAGATCAGAAATCATGAATTCCCTCCTGGGAGGCCCCCAACCAACCCCAGATACCCTCAGCAGGAAGAGGCTGCTCTGGCACACGCCGATGCCTCCTGGTTTTATCCTGATTTCATCCTGATTTTTTTCTCAGGGAAAATAATATGGAGGATAAAATCCTCCTGATCTCATCCCAGGAAATATCAGTGGAGGGAATGCCCTGAGGACAGCAGACGTTGTTGCCCAGAATTTCCCTTTGACCCACAATTGTCCTTTTTATGGGAGAGTCAGTTTGTTCCCACCTCCCCCATCTCTCTTGCCATATTTCCATGGTTGGACCTCTTCACCTAAAAGTAAGAATTTTTGACATAGAACTAAGAACTTTTCACTTAAAATTAAGAATCTTTCACCTAAAATGAACGATTTCTGGCCTAAAATTAGGACCTTTTCACATAAAATTAAAAAATTTTAACCTAAAATTAAGAATTTTTCACCTAATATGAAAGATTTTAATCAGAGCCTGCAGGTGGCTTTAGGCACCCCTGGAGAGTCACAGCTCCAGAACCACTGAGGGCAGGAAACTCCTGGAGGTGCCTGAGCCCACAAACCCTCAGAATGGCCACAGCCACCATTGCTCGTGTCCCCGAGTGACACATCCACAGGAATTTAAACCTGGGAGTATCTGGGAGTGACTGGAGTCATACTGGGGGTGACTGGTGGCTACTGGGACTACACTGGGGACAAATGGCATCATACTGGAGTCGTACTGGGAATTACACTAGGAGCAACTGAAACCATACTGCCATCAACTGGGCTCATACTGGGAGCAGCTGGGTTCATGCTGGGGTAATAAATACTGGAATTGTCTGGGGACATACCGCGAGTTACCAGAATAACGCCGGGAGTGTCTGGGAGGGGCTGGGATGACACACTGGAAATAACCGGGATGACACTGGGAGTGCCGGGCCGGGACTACAACTCCCGGCGTGCTCCGCGCGGCGGCCACAGCCCCGCCATGGCTCCTACAGCCGGGACTACATATTCCATCGTCCCCCAGGCCGGCCGGAAGCGGCGCGATGGCGGCCCGAGCCCGGCCCGGTGCGGCCGCGGCCCCGGTTCCCCGCGGCCCCGCGGGCTGAGGCCGCGCCCGCCCGGTCTCCTCTCCCCCGGTGCGCCCCTCCCCGGGTCCTGCCACCGCCATGGCGCTCATCGAGGGCGTCGGCGATGAGGTGACGGTGCTGTTCGCGCTGCTGCTGGCGGCCGCCGTGCTGGGGCTGGCCTGGGCCTCCACGCGCGCCCCCGAGCCCGCGGCGCCGCCGGCTGAGGCGGCCCCGAGCGCGGCCCCCGCCGAGCGCAAGGCCCCGAGCCCGGGCCCGGGCCCTGCCCCGGCAGAGGGAGCGGCGGCTTCCGAGGAGACGGCGGGGCTGCGGCACCGGAATCCCCCCGCGGCCGCCCCCGAGAGCCCCGCCGAGCCCACGCTGGTGCTGCGGCTCAAGTTCCTCAACGACACGGAGCGCCTGGCGCGGGTGCACCCCGGGGACACCGTCGGGGCTCTCAAGAGGTGAGGGAGGAGCGGGCACGGGCGGCTTGTCCCGGCTCAGGGTCCTGGGACCTCCCCGGGCGTCCGTCCCTTCCCTCCCCGCAGCACCCGGGAGGGGACAGCGGTGTCCCGGGGCAGTGGCCTGTGCCCAGGTACCTGTGCCTGTCCCTGGAGGGGCCGTGGGACAGCCCGGGCTGGCAGGTGACACCTGGGGTGGCTGATGGGCACACACACACGCTCAGGTGTGTGAGCAGGGCAGGAGGGTCATGACGGGTGTGTTGGCAGGGGCAGAACAGAGGGGACTGTCCTGGTAGGTGACACCTGGGGCAGGTACAAGTGTGTGGGGTCGGGTGTGCAGGGCAGGGTGGGCACATCATGGGGTGTGGATGAAGAATCTGACCTGGCAGGTGACACCTGGGGTGGCCGACGGGTGCACGCACACTCAGGTGTGTGGGCAGGGCAGAAGGGTCATGACAGGTGTGTTGGCAGGGGCAGAACAGAGGGGACTGTCCTGGCAGGTGACAGCTGGGGCACGCACAGGTGTGTGGGGTCGGGTGTGCAGGGCAGGGCGGGCACATCATGGGGTGTGGATGAAGAATCTGACCTGGGAAGTGACACTGCAAGTGACACCTGGAGTGGCTGATGGGGACACACGGGCTCAGCTGCACAGGTGGGGTGAGACCTCAGGGTGGGCACAGTGACAGGAGGTGGGTCAGAGGGGCCTGTCCTGTCCTGTCAGCAGCGTGATGTGACCCCTGTCTCTTCCAGGACCTACTTCCCCGGGCAGGAGCAGCAAGTGCGCTTGATCTACCAGGGGCAGCTGCTGCGCGACGACACCCAGAGCCTGGCAGGGCTGCACCTGAGCCACCTGAGCGTCCTGCACTGCCACCTGTCCCCGCCCAGCGCGGCCCCCACGGCCCCCGGCAGCCCCGGCCCCCGCAGCCCCGCGCCCGCCGCGCTGGGCGTGGGCAGCCTGGCCCTGCCTCTCTTCGTGCTGCTGCTGGCCCTGCTCTGGTACCTGCAGCTGCAGCACCGCCACGTCTTCACCGCCACCGCCACCACCTGCCTGGCCGGCCTCACCCTGCTCGTCACCTTCGTGGCCTTCGCCATGTACCGCAGATAGCGCGGCCCGGAGCAGCGCCGGGGACACGGGGACCTCGAGCCACTCCTGGACACGGGGACCTCGAGCCACACCTGGGACACGGGGACCTCGAGCCACACCTGGGACATGGGGACCTCGAGCCACTCCTGGACACAGGGGACCTCGAGCCACACCTGGGACACAGGGACCTCGAGCCACACCTCCTGGGACATGGGGACCTCGAGCCACACCTGGGACACTTAGAGCTCGCCCAGGACACGGAGGGCTCTGCACTCAGCCCACTCAACATATCAGGGTCACGTGGGGCCTGCACCAAAGTGGGGCGGCTGGGCTTTGGTCCGGGCCCCCCACAGGCCCAGAGGTCCCGAGCCCACCCAGGCCCTGTCTGCACACAGGGGCTGTTGCGAGTGGGGGCTCAGCTACCTCGAGGGGGTCCCAGTGCCCCCTGTCCCTGCATGGAGCGTTCCCCCAGCCACTCTGCGTGCAGCTCCTCGGGCTGCAGTCCTGCCCGGGGAAGTGTCTGTGCCTGCAAGAGCTTCTCCCCGTGGGAATACGTCCTGGCGCCTCCCGGGGGTCGCAGTGCCTGGGGAGGGACGTGAACCCTGGGGTGTGGAGGATCCTGGCGCCGGCGGGATGCGCTTTGGAGCTCCCTGTGCCTGGGGAGGATTTCTGCCCCCATGCGGTCCCGGTGTCGGGGGTGGCCGCACTCCCCACTGTCCCGGGGATTCCGATGCTGTGTTGGGGGGTCTCGCTCCTCGCCGCCGTTCCGATTAAAGCGGAAAGACTGTGACCGGCCGTGGCGTCCCGGCTGTGCTGCGCCGGGGGTGGGGAGGGGACACCGGGGGACCGCGGGGACCGGGGGGGCGGGGATCCGGGAGGGGGCGGGGCCCCGGGAGGGGGCGGGGCCTGGCACCTTCCGCCACGCGCTCCGCAGGGCCGTAACGCGCCTGCGCCGGCGGCACCGCCCCGCTCTAACGGAGCTCTCGCTCATTGGCGGAGAGTAGCCGTGATTTGCATGCGGCGCGCGCCGGCCACGCCCCGGAAGTGGCGGGCGCGGGGCGGGGCTGCAGGAAGATGGCGGCGGCGCTGCGCTCCCGGGCCGGGTCCGGGTCCCGGCCGCGCTGAACGGCGGCGGTGGCGGCGGGACCGAGCGGCCGCCAGCGCCATGTACGGCCGAGCCGGGCGGGATAGGGGGGCAGGGAGTCCCACCGAGGGGGCCGGGGCGGGCCTGGTGCCGGTGGAGGTCGGAGTATGCCCGGGAGAGGGGCGGGGGGCGCCGGGCAGGCCCGAGGTCCCGGCACCGGGGGCCGGGCGGGACGCGGGCCCGGACAGGGCGGCGGGCGCGGTGCCGGGGAGCTGTGGGGAGGGGCGGGGATCCCGGTGGGTGTGGGGAGCCCCCCGTGCCCCCCGCCGTCCCGCAGTTCCCCCCGTGACGCCCCCGCCGCTGTGTCCCGCAGGGTCCCCCGGAGCCGCGGAGCCCCCCGCGCCGCGCCGGCCCCGCCATGCTGTGCCCGCTGCTGTGCCCATGGCTCCGCGCTCTGACCCGGGCGGGCCCGCGGGGCCCGGCTGCCCGTGAGCGCCGCGGCGCCGCGATGTTCCCCGCCTGCTGCTGCGCCGGCAAGGCCAGGCCGCGCCTGCTGCTGCCGCTGGACCCCTACGGCCATGGGCTGCTGCCCTCCGTGCACCCCGACGGCGGCCGGGGCCGGGCCCACCACGGCAAGAGGAAGAGCTGGAACTTCATCCACGAGAAGATGAGCTACGACACCTTCTTCACCATGAAGCGGCTGATCGAGCGCTCCCGCAGCGTGGGCGAGGTGCTGCGCTGGGTCACGCAGAACCCGGGCAAGGTGTCGGCCAGCCACTACCCCATCGCCCTGCACAAGCTGGGGCAGCTCCTGCAGCAGCAGCAGCAGCAGCCGGGGCCGCCCCTGGGGGCCGGGGACGGCCGAGGGCCCGCGGGGCAGGTGCTGGAGCAGCCCGAGTTCCACCTGCTGTGCCAGGCCATCGTCAGCGGCTGCGCCAAGTTCGACAACTTCAGCATCGTCAACTGCCTGTACGCGGCCGCTGCGCTGGGTGAGCCTCCCTGGGGACACAGGGGACACGGGGGACACGGCGGGTCACACAGGGGGTCACACAGGTGTCACACAGGGGTCACACAGGGTGCCACACAGGGGACACACAGGGTGGAAGCACAGGGTGGAAGCACAGGGGACACAGGGGGACACACAGGTGTCACACTGGGTGTCACACAGGGGACACGGGGGTTCACACGGGGGTTCACACAGGGGGTCTCACAGGGGGTCACACAGGTGTCACGCAGGTGTCACACAGGTGTCACACAGGGGACACAGGGTGTCACACAGGGTGTCACACAGGGGGGAGCACAGGGGACACAGGGTGTCACACGGGATACAGAGGGTCACACAGGTGTCACACAGGGGTCACGCAGGTGTCACGCAGGTGTCACACGGGACACACAGGGTGTCACACAGGTGTCACACAGGGGACACAGGGTGTCACACAGGGTGGGAGCACAGGGGACACACAGGTGTCACACAGGTGTCACACAGGACGTCACACAGGGGACACGGGGGTCACACAGGTGTCACACAGGGGACACAGAGGTCACACGGGGGGTCACACAGGGGACATAGGGTGTCACACAGGGGGTGACACAGGGTGTCACATAAGGGTCACACAGGGGGTCACACGGGACCCAGGTTGTCACGCAGGGGTCACACAGGGGACACAGGGTGTCACACAGGTGTCACACAGGGTGTCACACAGGTGTCACACAGGGTGGGAGCACAGCCCTGAAACGGGCCACGGCCCAGGGTTCTGGGGATTTGTGTAGATGTAGATTTGTGGCAGATGGAGCTGTGGCCACTGGGGGCTCTGCTCAGGGGGAAGGAGGGTTTGAAGGGGGCTCAGCTCAGCAGGGATGCTCTGCTCCTCCAGGGGAGGAGTGTCCCCAGCTGACCTGGAGGTCGATGCTGGGCAGCCCTGCCTGGCAGGATGTGTGTCAGCCACTCCTAGGCTGTGTCTAGTTCCAGCTTGAGTTCCAAGCCCTGAGAACCAGGAAACAGCTGAGCATTGATGGGTTTGGCTGAACTCTTGGAGGGCACAAGCCCCACGTCACCAGGTGTTGCTGTGTGGGAGAGAGGGTTTGAGGTATTTGGGTTCCTGTGCAGCTTCCTTGGGGTGCTGCTGAGCTGGGGAGGCTGCATCCTGAGGGGCTGTGTCCAGGGAAGGCTCCATCCCTCTGCTCCTCCTTCTGTGGGTGACCCTGCAAGTTCTCCTGCTGTGAGGAAGGGGATGGGGTCTCCATCCAAAGAGGAGTGGACAGCAGGGCAGTGAGGGGGGTCTTCCCCTCTGCCCCACTCAGGTGGGGCCCTCCCTGCAGTGCTGCTCCCAGCTCTGAATCCCAACAGCAGAAAGTGGAACGAGCCCAGACGGGGCCATGGACATGCTCCAAGAGCTGGAGGGGGACTTTGAATAAAGCCCTGGGGGGACAGGACAAGGGAAAATGGTTTCCCACTGCCAGAGGTCAAGGTTAGGTGGGGAATTGGGAAGGAATTATTCCCTGAGAGGGTTGAGAGGCCCTGGCACAAGCTGCTCAGAGAAGCTGTTGCTGCCCCATCCTTTGAAGTGTCCAAAGCCAGGCTGGACAGGGCTTGGAGCGGCCTGGTCTAGTGGAAGGTGTCCCTGGTCGTGGCAGGAGGTTGTAACTGGATGATCTTTAAGGTGCCTTCCAACCCAAACAATTCCAGGATTCCGCGATCTGGCGGGTGCCAGCCCTCCTGCCCTGGCTCCCCCCGTCCTGTTCCCGTTCCCCGCAGCCCTCCCGGGCCAGGGCTGTCTCAGGACCCGCCCGGCCAGGCTTGGGGCAGTAACTCGAGCCCCTGCCGGGCCCGGGGGGCGGCTCTGCCCCTGGTCCCGGGGCCGGCGGCGCCGGGTGTTTGTTGACACTGAGCCGGAGCCGCCGGCGCCTCTGCCCTGCTCAGGCTCCCCGTGCTGGGCCCCCCCAGCTCAGCCGTGCCCCCCACTTTGTTCTGCCCCCTTGGCCCTCATTAACACAAACTCCAGCTTTCTTTTGAGGCCTTTTTTACGGAACAAAGCGGCTGCTCGGGCCAATTCTGCACATTCCCCCTCCTGAGTTCTGATTAACAGTAACCCGCAGTGACTTGCCCTGCGCTGCCCTGCGGCCTGTGCCCGCCCAAATCCTGGGGTGGTGGGGAGCTCCAGGCCCCCCAATGCTCTTTGCCTCTGCTGAGGAGATCCCTCCTGACAGCCGAGGCGCTGAGCCTGTGCCCAGGCCTGGATAACACGTCCTGAGCTGCAGGGAAGTGTTTCCCTGGGAGCCGGGTCGCACAAGCTAAAGCTGAGCTGGGAAACAGGAGAAGGTCAAAAAAGCCAAAGGATTAGTCCCTTCTGGAACAAACAGCGTTTAGTTTGGTCACATGGGATGTCGCAGTTGTTTTCCAGCCACAAGTTTTTTTAATTAACTTTTTGAGGAGAGTTTTTTGAGTGCCCAGAGCCCCTGGAAAGTGCTCCAGGCCAGGTTGGATAGGGGTGGTCCAGTGGAAGTGTCCCTGCCCATGGCAGAGGGCTGGAACTGGATGGGATTTAAGGTTCCTTCCAACCCAAAACAGTCTGAGATTTTGGGATTCTACAAATGATTTGTCTTTGACATGTTTGAGACTTAGAAAATGAACCTTGCTACTGGTGGTGAGCTGCAGGGCTCCCATTCCAGTGGGATGGGTAGGAATGACCCCACGCAGTGTTTTCCGTGGTGCAGATGCTCTGATGTTCTGATGTGTTTTGCCTTCCCCTGCCTTCCCCTTCCTGGTTTGGTCACTGATCCAGCACATCCATCCCACATCCTGGGCATGGCAGTGGCCTCCTGCCCAAGCTCTGGAGGTGGTCCTGCCATGGGGCTGAGCTGTGTCCATGGAGCTGAGCCATGGCCATGATCTGATCCATGCCTGTGCCCGTTTTCCCCGCAGGGCTGCCTGGGGAGTCGCCGCTGGTGCGGGTGCTGGAGGACGAGTCCCGCAGCCGCCTGGGCCGCTTCAACCAGAAGGACGTGTCGATGGTGTTCAGCAGCGTGATGCGGCTGCACCCCTCCAGCCCCCACCCGCTGGTGGAGTCCTGCCTCAGCAGCCTGGAGCGGCACCTGGAGAAGGAGAGGCACCCCCAGACCCTGTTCCTGCTGCTCTCCTATTACCGTCTGCGGGCGCAGGCCCTGCAGGGCCACGCGGCCTCCGACCAGCAGCTCATCAACAACCGCAAGATCCTGCGCCTGGTGCGGCACACGCTGGGCCAGGTCAGCGCCATGAGGGAGCACGAGCTGGCGCTGCTGGACGAGATGCTGGCCCTGTGTGCCCAGGAGGCCAACAACAAGGCCCTGGAGGCCATCTTCAGCTCCCAGCTCTTCTACGAGAACCGGCAGGAGCGCTTCATCCGCAGCATGGCAGGTGAGGGGTGCCCAGGTGGGGTCCAGCATTGCCACCCACATTGGGCTCTGGTCAGGGAGAGGACCTGGCTGGGTGGGGGGCAGCCTCACAGATGCCTTCCCTGGCCCTGTTTGGTGGTGACAGCCTCAGCTGGGGCCCTGATGAGCTCCAGAACTGGAGCAGAAGGAGCCGTGTGTCAATGGCCACCCTTGTCACTGACAGCCCAGCCCTTTGACAGGCTGGGAGCCCCCCATTCCTCCAGGTACTGGGATGGACCAGGAGCCTCCCATTCCTTCAGAGACTGTTTTCCTACAGTGCCTCCAAGCTGGGCACAGTGGAGTTTTGGTGGGGTTTTGCAGAGGGTCCCACCTGTGCACATTCCTGTGCTCCATCTGTGCCTTCTGGCTGTGCATGACAGGAATCTGTCTCAGCCTCTCACCTGACCCACACCTGAGGGTCTTTAGGAGCTGCCTGGCTTCTGAGGTTTTTGGGGCTGGCACTACTCTCCAGTCCTGTCCTCCCACCTGTCCGGGCTGTGGTGGCTGCAGGGGACTTGTGCTGGGGACAGAGCTGGCCCCTGTTACAGCCTCCCCACTGTGCTGTCTCGGCAGAGTGGCTGCCCCGGAAGGCAGAGAACCTCACCCCCTACACCATGGCCCTCATCGCCAAGTACGTGGCGCGGCACCGGCTGCGTGAGCCGCGGCTGCTGGACACCATCGCCAACTTCCTGCTGAAGCGTGGGGAGCAGCTGGACAGCAAGGTGAGCATTCACCTCACCTGTGGGGTCACCTCACCTTTGGGGCACGCCTGGGCAGAGGAGACATGGCCCTTCTCCATCATGCTAGGGCATTCCAGGGGCTGTGCCCCAGTCCTGGCGGGTTCTGAGCACCTGTCTCTTCACAGCACTGGGCAGGTGGTCCCGTCCTGTCCCTTGTCCCATCCCAGCCCCACACTCCTCTCTTGCCGCAGGTGATCCAGAAGTTGGTGTTTCCCTTCAGCCGGATGAACTACCGCCCCTCCAACCACGGCGAGCTCTTCCCCAAGCTGGAGGCCATCCTGGAGCAGAAGGCCGGCAGCTCACCACTGGCCACCGTCAACATCCTCATGTCCATGTTCCAGCTCAGCCACTTCCCACAGACCGTCCTGCACCAGGTCTTCTCCCCAGGCTTCATCACCAATGTCATGAGTACGTGGGGTCGGGCCGTTTCTGGGGTGCTCCCAGCTGGAGTCAGGGGTGGGTGAGGGGACACCCATCCTAGTGGGGTCAGGCCATTGCTGGGGTGCTCCCAACTGGTGTAAGGGTTGGTGAGGCATGGCTGGGTGAGGGGATGTGTCCCAGTGGGGTCGGGCCGTTGCTGGGGTGCTCCCAGCTGGTGTAAGGGTTGGTGAGGCATGGCTGGGTGGGGGGATGTGTCCTGGTGGGGTCAGGCTGTTTCCGGGGTGCTCCCATCTGGGGTAACGGTTGGATGAGGCATGGCTGGGTGAGGGGACACCCATCCCAGTGGGCTCCATCTGGGTCGCCCCCAGGCAGCCCCTACGCGCTGATCGTGCGGCGGTACCTGTCACTGCTGGACGCGGCGGTGGAGCTGGAGTTCCGCGAGTACAGCGGCCCCCGCCTCGACCCGCGGTACCGCGTCCTCATGTTCGAGCACGCCCTGACCGCCGACGAGGCCAACAGGAAGTACAGGTGAGGGGGCGAGGGGATGTGGGGGTCTGTCACTGCTCTGGCACGGTCCCACATTATGCCAGGATGAAGGCCCCTATGGCAGTTCCAAAGCCTGTTGGGTGGCACTCTAGAATCACGGAATTATTTAGAATTGCGGAATTGTTTGGGTTGCGAAAGCCTCGAAGACCTCAGTGGAGAAGAGGTGATATTCATACAGGGAGAACTGGTTTGGAAACGCCTCCAAGTCCAGCCGGAGTTACCAACAACAGGGGGCAGAAGCTGGGTGCAGAGGCTCCCTGTCCAAGCATTCTCTCAGTCAGTGCACTCCCTCTGCCACTCCAGGCTCACCACACTCAGGCATTTCAGGGGATACCACTTGCTGGAAGCAGGACGTACAGGAGGTCAGGAGACTGGCATACAGGTGGAGGCTTTCAGATTGACAATGAGGAGAGCAAAAAAATTAGATGATGAAAATGCATCCTGCACATCTTCCCCAGCAGGAGCTGGGCAGAGAAGGAGGCAGGGTGCTTGCATGAGGGGGCTGCACATCTGGATGAAGATGTCATAACAATGCTGGGTGCTGTAGCCCCTGACTCCACCTGTCCCCCAGCAGTGCTAAGGCCACCACTAACCATGTCCCCAAGTGCCACATCCACATGGCTGCTGAATTCCTTCAGGGGTGGGGACTCCCCCCTGCCCTGGGCAGTGGTACCAGGGCTGGGCAGCCCTTCTGGGGGGCTTTTAGTGTCCGAATACTACGAGGAGCTTTTCTGCAAAAGGAACTGGAGCCCATCCCCTCTTGACTCCCAACAGCAGAGCCAAAAACTGTAGCCTTGTGCATCCCACTCCTGGGGGTTCCCATCCCCATGGTGATGTACTCAGCACCAACAGTGCTGGGGGGACATGCCAGCCCCTGCAGTGCCCCCCTGATTGTCCCTTCCTTGCAGCTACAAGGGGCTGGTGGCCGAGGCTCTGCGACAGCTGGTGGGGGAGGAATGCTACCGGCAGGACGAGGTGCTGCCCCCTGGGTACTGCACAGGTAACCCCCGGGCTGTGGGGAGGAGAGGGCTGCCAGGTGGGATCTGAGGGTGGGAGGTCATTTGGGGCAGATTGAGCTCTGGCTGCTTTGTCACTGCCTTTGGGACAAAGCTCCCTGAGCCCTCCCACTGCAGAAAGGGAGGTTTCCCCTGTGCCTCTGTTTGTTGGCTCAGAGTCCCAGCTGGGGCACACAGTTCCCCAGCCCATGTCCCATCAGTTGCTGATGCCTGTTCTCTCTCCTGCAGACTTCCTGCTGTGGATCAACCGCTCAGGCACAGTGCTGCCTCTCTCACGTGTTCCAGCAGCTTCCAGGGCACCCCCAGCCACGTCCCCTGTCACCATGTCCCTGCGCTCCAGCGTCCTCGCCCTCACCTCAGATTTGCAGGACTTTGCCCCGTTTGCCCCAGAGACGCCCAGCAGCCCCCCAGGCCCCCGGGAGAGCAGCAGGGCCGGGCGGTTCCTGCCAGCTCTCTGCCCGGCCCCGGGGGGGCCCTGCTTCCAGCCCCCCTCGGACTATTACTGTGGGCTGAGCAAGGAGCCCTCCCTGGCCAGCCCGGGCAGCTCCACGCTCAGCAGCCCCTCCGAGTGCCTCTCGGCGCCGCCGCCCGGCACCCCCGACTGCTCCCCCCGCACCTCCACCGCCTCCCTCTTCCAGTTCCCCATCGGCAAAATCCTGGAGGAGGAGGAGGAGGCTGCTGGCTGCCCTGGCCAAGAGCGTGGCTGCTTCCAGGGGGAGCAGAGCCAGGAGCAGCCTGAGGAGCGGAGCCCCCCGGGCAGCGAGGACAGCGGCCCCCCGCCCTCGCCCTGCCGGCCCAGCCCCAAGCAGAGGCCGGGAGAAGGGCCCCAGGGTGCCGAGGAGATCCAGAGGTATGGAACAGGGAGACATCCCCAGGCTCCTTCTAGCAGGACAGCCAGCCTGGCACTGCCTTGGGCTCCTGCTTGCTGAGACACTCAGCCCCAGCCCCTTCCTGCCCAGTGCCATGGGGCACCCACAGACCCATATCCCCACTGCTCTGGGGTGCTGGATACAGCTGTCCCTGCCACCAGCAGGGTCTGGGGTCATTTGGGGTGCTGCTTTTCAACTGCCACAGTGCTGGGGAGCAGGGTCTGTGGGGTGGGGTGATGCTGTGGCATGGGGTGACACTGCGCTCCCCGCTGTCCCCTGTACAGGGTGGTGCTGTCGGTCAATGACAAGTGGCACTACTGCCAGAACTCCGACATCCTGGTGGGCTCCCGGGCCATGAGGGACCGGCACCTGCGGCTGCTGGGGTATTGTCTGGTGCAGGTAAGGGGGGCTGCCCCCACCTCCTCAGGGCCGGGGCACACAGTGGTGGGTGATGGGCTCAGAGCTGAGGGCTGGCATCCCCCTGTAAGGATGGGCCCAGACCTGGCATCCCCAGTGTAAACACTCCTGTCCCTTTGAGAGGAAGCAGGGATGACTCATCCTCATGTCTCCTTGCCCTCCCCCACCCCATGCAGGACTTTTTCCATGCAGCTGGTGGGTGACACCAGCCCTGATGGAAGGCAGAGACAAGGGACAGTCTGTCCTGTGAGCTGAGACCCAACCTGAGTGAGGGGAAGGGGAAGGGGAGGGTGTTCAGTCCAGGCTCCAGACACAGCCACAGTGGCAGCATCAGGTGTGGGGCCTCAGCATGAAATCAGGTGGAGGGAACACATTTGGATCCACACATGGTGACCTGTGATCTCACGTGCCAAGGGGGCAGGAGGGACGTTGGTTCACCTTCTGCACCAGAGCCCTGCCTGCCCTGGCTCCAGCCCCAGCTATTCCCTGCCCAGTGCTGGGACTGGAAGAGCCCTCGGGTCTGTTGCTCCTTTGGCAAACTCCAGGTGTTGGTTTAGGTTGTGCAGCTCCCACGTGCTTGTGTGTGAGTGGTTTTAGCCTGAGGATGAGTCTTTCTGAGGAAAATGGCACTGGAAATGAGCCCTCAGTCCTGTTCACTCTTGCACTGCAGGGAGGACCAGGATTACAGCAATGCCATCCCACAGCCATTCCCCACCTGTCTGACCCCCTGCTGCCTCCAGGCCATGCCAGCTGCAGCTCCTCTTCATTCTCCAACTCAGCAACGCAGAGCTCTGTGTTTGTGCAGAGCCCAGAGTCCTGTGACTGCTGAGGATTCACCTGGGAGCTGCCCAGCAGCGTGGCTGGGCCAGGAGCAGGCCCAGCTCTCCCCTGAGCTGGTGTTTGGGCTGGGCTGGGCTGGGCTGGCCAGGCCTGTCTGTGTCCCTCCTGCAGAAGGCACAGCAGGGACCCAGCCGAAGGGACCTTAAAGCCCATTCAGTGCCAGCCCCTGCTGTGGGCAGAAACACCTTCACTATCCCAGGTTACTCCAAGCCCTGTCCAACCTGGCCTTGAACATTTCCAGAGATCCAGGGGCAGCCACAGCTGCTCCGGGCACCCTGTGCCAGGGCCTCTCCCCTCGCCAAGCCAGGAATTCCTTCCCACTATCACATCCCTCACCTCTGGCACTGGGAAGCAATTCTCCATCGTTTTGTCCCTCCAGGCTCTTGGCCTAAGTCCCTCTCCAACTCTCTGGGAGCCCTTTCAGGCACTGGAAGGGGCTCTAAAAGGTCTCCCCAGAGCCTCCTCTTTGCAGGTGAACACCCCCAGCTCTCGCCTGTGCAGTGGGAGGCTGCAGCTCTCGGGACCTTTATTCCTCCCCTGTGCTGCCAGTGCTGGAGTGTGGGTCCCAATGCCCCTCAGTCCTGCTCTGGGTGCTGGTGGTGCCCTCAGGGCTGTTGGACCTGCAGAGTTTTCAGCCCCCCCTTAGTACCTTACACCTTTAATGGAGGGTGCTGAGAGGGGCTCGAGGGGAAGATGAGGGTTGAAATTCCTCCCTTTGTGTGCCTGCACCACCTGTCCAGGGCAGAGTTTGGGCTGGACGAGCCTGGAACTGGGCATTTTATACACTTCCCATGCCATATCCTGCACTTCTGTCCATCCCCTCAGCAGGAACCCCTCTGCCCTCCTTCTCCAGGGTGGGATCTGTGTCCTGTTCCTCCTCCCACCACCACAGCAGGCTGAATGGGGCTGGGGGCTGGAGGTGCTGGGGACACAGGTGGGGCCAGACAGGCTGTCACCACTCTGACATCATCCCTGTCCCCCCACAGCTGCCCTACACGGAGCTGGAGAAGGTGAGTGGCATCGAGGAGGCCAAGCACTACCTGCGGCAGAAGCTGAGGGAGCTGCGCTTCTGAGGGACGGATCCGGGGGGTGTGGGGGGCCAGGTGGGTGTTGCCAGCCCCTTCCCCTGTGCAGGGGGATACGGAGCTGCCCCCCATCCCGGGGGGTCAGGGGGATAATACGGAGATGCTCCCCATCTTGGGGGGCCAGGCTGTGGGGTCAGGCCGTGGGTACCTGCTCCTGCTGTGGGGCTGGGGGAGTGTGAGATTATTTATTGCCGTTATGGGGGGCCGGGGTGTGATTTGAGGGGGGTGGGGGGAGATACTGGGGAAGGTCCCTCATGGCCCCCCTGCCCCAGCTCTGCCATTTCAGCCCAGTCTGTTCCTGCAGGGGCTGGGCCTGGCCTGGGCTTCCCTGGGGGCAATTCCTGTGCCCCCAACGTGGCTGCAGGGCTGGGGCAATGGGCCTGGCCCCTCCGTGGGGCACAGAGGGCCCGGGGGGCTGCAGTGGGTCATAGGCAGGGCCGGGAGTGGGTGTGCACACAGGGCTGTTCCCTGGGCCTGCAGGAGGGGGGTGTCAGGGAAGGGGGGAACTTTCCAATAAAACTGGTGAAAAGTGTGCAAAGTCCGGTCTCTTTATTAGTCGAAGGCAGCAGGGGGGCCTCAGCCCCCACCCCGGGCCCCCCCAGGGACTGCTCAGAGCAGCCTCCCCTCGGCAGGGGGGTCCCCCAGCACCTCTGCCCTGAGCCCTGCGCTCGGAATAAAGCTGTTTATTGCCTTTGAATACTGCCTGTTCCATAAACCCCGGGGGGCTCAGCTGACACCCAAGTGTCAGGACGGAGCCGAGGGGGCCACGGGGGGACCCCCAGCGCTGCTCAGGGGGCCGGGGGGCTCCGTCCCGGGGCGTGGGCAGCAGGTGTCTGAGGGGCTGATGAGCCTGGGGCCGGGGTCTCTTTGGCAGGTGCCCTCCGAGGGCCTGGGGAGGGCTGGGGCTCTGTCCCCGCTGGACACGGTGCTGCCCCCGGCCCCGCTGGACACGGTGCTGCCCCCAGCCCCCGGGGCAGGGTCCGGCCGTGCCCGGCGCCCACCGCCCACCGTGAGCCGCTGGCGCCGTCACACCGGCATCGGCATCTCGTTGTACTCATCCACACCTTCCCGCTCGTCCAGGATGGGCTCGGCCTCGGCTGCGTCCAGCTGCAGGACACGGTGGGGAGGGGCAGTGAGGGACCCCCAGCTCTGCCATCCCCAGGGGTCCAGCACCCCCCGCCTCCCCCAGGGGACAAACGGCCACTTACACACTTCATTTCCCGGTCGGTGAAGATGCGGCTGAGCAGGCACATGCGGAGTGGCACCGTGAGGATGAGGATGAAGGGGAAGGCGAGGGAGGCCACAGTGGACATGACGGCCCAGAGCACGGCCAGGCAGGCCAGCTGCAGCCCGGTGAACAGGTGCATGCGCAGGGTGCGCACCTGGGCACAGACGGACAGGTGTCACTGCTGGTCACTCAGCCCTGTGTCCCCCTCCCACCGCGGGGACAGCTTGGCCCAGGGGTACCCCCACCCCCAGACACGGCCCCCCAGCCCCACCGGGGTCTGGCTGCCCCAGCGTCCCCACTCTGTCCTCTGCCCCCTAAACAAGGCTCTGCCACAGCCTGTCCTGCAGACACCACAGTGCTCCCATACAAAGGTACCCCAGCCTGGCTGCTGTCCCAGACAAGGGTCCCACCCCTAAGGATCCTCCCCAGGCCCCCTCCCCACCTTTTTGACATAGGTGACATCAGGGTGGTGCTTGGGGGGCATCAGCAGCAGCTGCAGGCGCTCGTAGAACTGGAT
Organism: Zosterops lateralis; assembly: GCF_965231275.1. Lineage (NCBI taxonomy): Eukaryota > Metazoa > Chordata > Aves > Passeriformes > Zosteropidae > Zosterops > Zosterops lateralis. The sequence goes on from NW_028154487.1 coordinate 18,394, forward strand.
GCCGTTGAGGGAGGTGACCCCCATGTAGAGGAAGATGCCGAAGAGCACGGCCAGTGGGATCTGCCGCAGCAGGTCCCCGATGACGATGGACAGCCCTGGGCCAGAGCAGTGTCAGCCTGGGGAGGGGGCTCAGCACAGCCCTCCACCCCATTTCCCCCTGCCCACTTAACGGGGAGGGTCCCACATCCCTGTGTCCACTGGGGACAGGATGGCCACACCAATTTGGCAGGGGCTCAGGGTGCCCCAGCTCCATTCCCCACACTGCCCCCTCCCCATCTCAGCCCCCCATGGCTGCCCAGTCCCCTCCCCACGCTGCCCCCTCCCCACTGCACTGCAGCCCCCCATGGCTGCCCAGCCCCCTCCCCACACTGCCCCCTCCCCATCTCAGCCCCCCATGGCTGCCGAGACCCCTCCCCACACTGCCCCCTCCCCACCCCAGCCTCCCATGGCTGCCCAGACCCCTCCCCACGCTGCCCCCTCCTCACTGCAGCCCCCCCGGCCCCCGAGGGCCAGACCTACCAACCAGCACAGCCACCAGCAGCCCGGTGACCCTCTGCTCCTTCACCTCCTGGATCTTGGGCTTGTCCCCAGGTGCCACGGCCTTGCTCATGACAGTGAGGGCGTTGGCGTGGGTCACCGAGCGCACGGTGGCCGCGGCCAGCCAGGGCAGCCCAAAGAGGGCGAAGAATCCACCCATGGCCACGATGAGCAGCAGGTCGAGGTGGAACCCCGAGCCCTTCTGCAGCATCCTCTCCTTCTTGCTGATGATCAGCCTGGGCACGAGGGCAGAGGGTTGGCCCAGCACAGGCTCCCCCTTGCCCCCACCAACGCCCCCTGCCCGGCCCCGCTGCACTCACGTGGTGATCTGGGTCTCCATGAAGATGAGGATGAAGACGAGGATGGCGGGGAGGCCGCTGGCCACCATCATCCACACCGGGAAGGCACTCTGCATGCCCAGGGGGTTGATCACCCAACCCCGCTTGTCTGGGGCTGTCACTGAGAACCCACTGGGCACACTCAGCTTCTGCAGGGGGTGGGGGAGACAAATGGTGAGAGGGCACCTCACTCACCCCCACAGAGTGAGGGGGCCATGGAGGCACCAGGACCCACAGAAGGCAGACTCAGAGGGACAGGGAAGGTCAGATGCTGGGAGCCAGAGGGGGCCAAGCAAGTGCAGCACAGTGGGGACAGATGGAGCTGCTGCCCCTTTTAGCCAGGACAGTGGGACAGGGCACAGGGATCCCTAAGAGGGTGTGGGGTTAGACATCCTGCCCAGGCCGTGGATGGGTGGCTGCTCACCTGTGTGTAGGTGTCCTGGATGCTGTAGTCCACCAGCACCATCACCAGGATGGCGATGGGCACCCCAAAGTCCCCAATGAGCCTCCGGATCTGGGGGAACACCAGCACCAGCCTGGCCACAGCTCTCCTGGCTCACTCCAGCCCCTCTGGGCTCATCCCAGCCCCACGGCCCCCAGGTTCACCCCAGCCCCACGGCCCCACAGCCACCCCCACGCACTCGTCCGGGGAAGAAGCGGCTGTTCTTGAACTTGCGCAGGAAGAAGGCGATGAAGAAGGTGCCGGCCATGAGCACAAGTGACAGCAGGGCCGTGTTGGGCTGCCCCGTGACCTTGGTGGCACCACGGGCAGCCGGGCTGGTGGCCAGGGCCGTGGTGTTGGTAGCCACACTGCTGTTCCCCCAGGCCTCGGCCGAGCTGTTGGCGCTCAGGCAGCCGTGCAGTGGGTGCTCCTGGAAGATCTGGAGCAGGAGGATGGGATGTTCAGCCCCATCCTGCCTGGCCCTGCTGTAATAACCCCCTCAGCTCATCCCCTGATGTGGCTCACCTTGGCCAGCTTGGAAAAGGTCTCATAGATGAAGATGAGGGAGATGAGAAAGGCAAAGATCTCCTGGGTGAAGCGGGAGACGAAACGCACCAGGAAACTGCCCTCAAAGGCCACCATGACCAGCACGATGAGGATGAGCCAGAAGCCGATCCAGACACGCCCCACCAGGTACTCCAGCTCGTTGGATGTGCAGAACTGCCCAGCCATGCAGACAGACAGGTGGACAGACAGGTGTCAGGATGGTCACAGGGCTGGACAGAGCCCTGGGCAGTGGGGCAGAGCCCTGCCAGGAGGGCTGTGGGGATGTCTGCCCTGGGCAGTGGGGCAGAGCCCTGCCAGGAGGGCTGTGGGGATGCCTGCCCTGGGCAGTGGGGCTGGGGCAGGGGTGAAGAAGGCTTCTCACCGTGAAGAAGGCTTCCTCAAAGACAAGCAGTGGCCCCGAGAAGCCGATGACGAGCAGGGGCTGAGCTCCCAGCAGGCAGAAGAGGACGCCCTGCAGCGACGTGGAGATGATCAGCTCCGACACCCCGATCAGGTCCTGGGTCTTCTCCCCTGCGGCAGGACAGGCTCAGACCACCATCAGGATGGGCCCTTCAGCCTCGGCATCACAGCCCTGCCCCACAGCACACTCATGGGCAGCCCCCCAACTGCACCAGCCCCTGAGGCCTCCCCAGCCCCACTCACCCAGCAGCCCCCCCTGACTGCACCAGCCCCACTCACCCAGCAGCCCCCCATAACTGCACCAGCCCTTGGGGCCTCCCCAGCCCATTCTCCCAGCAGCCCCCCATAACTGCACCAGCCCCACTCACCCAGCAGCCCCCCATAACTGCACCAGCCCCTAAGGCATCCACAGCCCCACTCACCCAGCAGCCCCCCGAAGGTGATGGCAGGAGACAGCGCAGCAAAGTAGATGAAGATGACGGCGGCGATGCACTGGGGGTCCAGCGCGTCGCGGAAGTCGCTCAGGTAATGGGGGTACCTGCGCCGCACGTCCCGGATCAGCCCCCCAAAGGGGCGCCCCGTGCGCCTCAGGGGGTCGTCCTCCTCCTCGGCCTCGTCCTCCACCACCTTCAGCTTCAGCAGCGCTGGGGGCAGGCGGATGAACAGACAGACAGTGAGACCCCAACAGCTGGGACACCCCCCCAAACCCTGCCCTGGCCCCAGCCCTGCCCTTGTCACCTTTCTCCTCAGGGGATTTGGGCTCCAGCAGCAGCCTCCGCTCCTGCTCCATCCTCTTCTTCAGCATCTCGCGCTGGAAGTGGGCGACGCTGCGCAGCAGCTCCTCGCCCTGCACCTCGGAGGGCGGCAGCACCACGCTGCAGTCCAGGAACTCGTTGATGGCGTTCAGAAGGTCGTGACGGTCGTCAGCCAGGTAGGCAGCCTCGTGGAATTGCTGTGGGGCAGTGGCAGGGTCAGTGCCCACACCACAGCTCCGTGGTGTCCTGAGAGCCCAGTATTGCACAGCCCCAGCCTGGCCTCAGCGTGGGCCTGGTCCTGGCACAGCCCTGAGCCCCCAACCCTGACAGAGCCCTGGCCTCCACCCCAGTATGGCCATGAGACCCCCACACAGCAAGGCCCAACTGACATCCTGCCTCGACCCCAAGTTCCCCAGCCCCGACAGACCCCAAGCCTTCATCCTGGCATTTCATCCTGAGACCCCAGCACTGGCATAATCTGAGCTCTCCAGCCCATCCCATCTGAGCCCTGAGCTTCCAGCCCCATCACAGCCCCAAACCCCAATCCAGTGGTGTCTCAAGACCACTGTCCAGCAGGACCCTGAACCCCCAGCCCTGGCACAACCCTGAGCTCCCTGCCCAGCACAGCCTCAATCCCCCTCCCCAGCAGAGCCCAGAACCCCCATCCTGGCACAGCCTGAGCCCCCCACCCCGGCAGGACCCCAACGCCCTGGGGCACAGACCTTGTCGGACATGAGGGTGGAGATGGAGCGCCCAATCTCGTGATAGTCCATGTGGGTGCTGCTGGGGCCCAGCAGCACGAAGAGGAACCGCACAGGCACCGGCACCTCCAGCACTGCATCCAGCTCCACTGCCTCCTGCAGCCTCACAAAGGCCATGGTGGGCTGGTCCAGGAACTCCACACAGCCTGGGGGGCACAGGGGTCACTGGGGTGCCCGGTATGAGCTCCCCACACCCCTGGCCTGCCCACCCCTCCATACCCACGAGCACCACTGTGGCCTCGGCGTTGTCCGGGATCTTCTCCAGCAGCTTCAGCTCGTGCTTTGACTTGGAGCGAGTGATGCCGGCTGGGGGAGTGGGGGTGACCACCTCCCTCTGTGGGGACAGAGAGGGGCACCGGGGTCAGGACCCTTCCCCGGGGCACGGGCAGGGCTGGGGGGCCACGGCACCCACCTCCCTCTCCACGTCAACGCGCGTGTCGTGCTCGCCGGCGTGGCCGGCTATGAGCGGCTCGGTGACGGCCGGCTCGCTGCCCTCAGCCACGTGGTTGGTGCTGTGGTGGTGCACCAGCAGGGAGCCCAGGCTGCCCGCCGAGATGTTCCGTGGGAAGGAGAACTCCTTCTCGTCGCTGGGGTGGCTGCGGGACGGGGCCAGGGCTGTCTGTGGTGGCCCAACGGCACAGCCATCGCCAGGATCCCGGGGACAGCATCAGCCCCACGGCTCAGGGAGCAGAGCCCAGGGGAAAGGGGCTGTGTTCGTGCCCCCCAGGCCCACCTGTGCTTGAGCAGCAGCGCCCGCAGCACATTGGCGCGGTCCTCGGCCCGGATCTGGTCCGTGATGACCATCTGCTCCACCACCTGGTGAGCCACCCCTGGCAGCGTCTTCTGGTCCAGGTCCAGGAGCACGGCCCCTGGATAACAGAGTGGGGGCTGAGGCCGGCAGGGACAAGACCCCACCTCACCATGGGCCCCACAGGGTGGTCTCCACCTCCCTACCGTGGGCCAGGGTCTTGCGGAGCTCCAGGAGGCTGCGGAAGGAGAGGGAGGCCACATGTGGTTTGCCCCAGCGGTCTGTCTCCTCCTCCACGTCCTCCTCAAACTTGATCCAGCGCGCCGTCTCCTTCCACTGCAGCTCCTGGTTCTTGTCCACCACCAGCTCGTTCAGCTCCACAAACACCTGCAGCACGGCTGGGTCAGTGCCGGGACCCCAGGGCCCCCCTATCCCTGCCCATCCCCTGCCCCAGGACCCCTCACCTCGTGGGGCTGCCGGTCCTGCTTGCGCTGCCGCGTGCTGGGCTCCTTGTGGCCCTTGCTGACGTGCACCATCTGTGCCTTGGCGCTCTTCCGCACCAGGTGCCGGCGCACGCCCGGCACGTCCTCGAAGCGGTGACCTGAGGGGGGACAGCAGTGCCAGTCTGAGGGGTCCTGCTTCTCAAACCCCACCACAGGGGACACTGAGCCCTGGCATGGAGCTGTGGGATGTATCCTGGCTGGGGTAGCTCAGGGCAGAGCAATCATCCAAATGCTGGGGGTCACTGTGTCACCACCAGCAGTGCCAAGCAGGAATCAAGGTGGCTCCTCCTGGCACTGGGGTCACCTCCTCCCTGTGTGCCAAGGCCCACCCATGTCCACTGGCACATGGGCTCTGCCCTGGCTGCACTCCCCTGGGAGCTCCACAGCAAAAGCACCACCTGCCACCCTCTGAGAGTCCTGGACTGTGAATCCCTGGGGCTGGTGAGTGCCCAGGGCAGCCACCACCACTGCTGCTGCCATCACTGGCTCCACTTCCCCGGGCTCAGCTCCTGGCCACACTCAACAGGGACTCGGCCCAGCCCTGCCACTGGCACCCTGGCACCTTGGTTGTGCCTAGCACTGGAGGAGGGCCAGTGCCTGCACCCAGCCCAGCTTGGCTGGAGCCACAAGGCAGCCTGGTACTGCCAGCCCCTGTGTCCCAAACCCACCATTCCCAGCAATGCCAGCCCCACCACCCCCAGCCATTGCCAGCCCCACTGTCCGAAACCCACCACCCCCAGCCATTGCCAGCCCCAATGTCCCAAACCCACTATCCCCAGCAATGCCAGCCCCACTGCCCCAAACCCACCATCCCCAGAAATGCCAGCCCCACTGTCCCCAGTCCCACTGTCCCCAGCCCCAGTGTCCCCAGCCCCACCCCACTGGCACTGCCTGACCCACTGTCCCAGCCCATTTGCCCGACACAGCGTGGCCTCCAGAGCAGCCCCAGGTGCACGGCCCCCCACTCACTCTTCATGTAGTCCAGGTCAGCCGAGGCCAGTGTCTGTGCCTCCGACTCGTCCGTGGGCATCTTGTATCGGTCCTGCTCGGCCGCCGTCATGCTGCCGATGCAGCGCCGCTCGTGCAGGTTGTAGCTCCGGTGCCCCGGCTGTGACTTGGGCACAGGGCGCCCCGGGGACCCGGCCTCGGGGGCTGCCCCCTCCCCCAGAGCCCCCTGCTCGGCATCGGGGCTGCAAGGCAGGAGCCCACCTCAGTGCTGAGCCCCCCTCTGCACCCCAGTCCTGCCATGGGGGACTGGAAGGGGGTGTCCAGCCCCATGGGGCAGCCAGAGGATGCTGCCCACTCCCCAGGAGTCCCAGCATGGCCCAAGCCCAGCTCACCTGCTGGCCTGGGCTTCCTTTGGGGTCGTGGCCCCTCGGGGCTCAGGGGGGGAGCCGGGCAGTGCCGTGGGGGCCGCTGGCTCCTCTGCCCGGCGCTCGGCCACCTCATCCTCCTGCAGGAAGAACTGGGGGGGCAGAGGGTGAGCTGGCTGCTGGGGAGCCACGGTGAGCACCAGCCCCAGCTCCTCTGGTGCCCCAGACACCTCTGGTGAGTCACACTGTCCCCACGCCAACCCTGCCCCACCTGCACTGCCTCGCCCGGCCCGGGCTGCCGCAGCTCCTCCGCCGAGCGCTCCGTCTCCGTGTCGCACGCCTCATCCTCGTCCTCCTCAGCCTCCTCGATGGTGGGGGTCTCCCCGGGGACGGAGGCACGCCGGGCCTTCTTCTTGCCCTTTTTCGGGACCCCCTTCTTGCGGCGGGCGTCGGGGGGCAGGTGCGTGGAGAGCGGGTGGTGGATGTGGTGGGACGACTGGCGGTGGTCTGGGGGGACCGGGAGTTGGTGCTGTGCTCCCCGCCCGTTTCCTGCCAGCCCCCCACCCCCTGCTCGCCCCCTGCCCGCTCCCCGCTCCGCGCCCGCCCTTGGCCCCGCTCACACTCGAAGTCCTCCTCGCCGTAGCTGCGCCCGGCCTCCTCGGCGTTGCGGGGGTGAGCGTCGTTCAGGATCTCCTCGAAGCGCTCCACGCCCAGGGCCTTGTTCAGGTCCTTCTCCTCCTCCTCCTCGTCCCCGAAGGCAGGTGAGCCGGCGCCCAGCGCCTCCTGCTCGGGCTGCGGGCGGGAGGGGTGAGTGGACACAGGGCAGCGCCGGCCCCGCCACGCCACTGACCAGCAGCGTGTCCTGGCCGTGCAGCCCCATGAGATGGTGCCCGGACAGGGGGGCTCTGAGCCCCCAAACCACCCAAGGGCTGGGTACCCCCTGTGCCCTGGGCTGGGCCCAGACAGGGGGTCTCTGAACCCCCAAACCATCCAAGGGCTGGGCACCCAAGGGCTGGGCACCCCCTGCATCAACACCCACACCCCGCCAGCACCCCCAGCCCCAGCGCTGTGCTCCAGTGTCACCTCCAGGCCCTGGGGCTGTCCCTGGGTATCCCAGGGCTGTGTCCCCGGGTATCCCGGTGTCCTGCTCTCCTCTGAGCTGTGCCCCTGTACGACCTCAGCCCCCCCAGGGTCGTGCCCTGGCGCCCCCCGCCCCGTTTCCCAGCCCCAGCCCCCGCAGACCCCCCAGCTCGGTGCCCCCCGCCCGGCGCTGCTGCTGCTCCGCACCCCTGGGTGCTGGGGGGTCAAAAGGGGGGCGCGGGGGGAGGCGCTGCGGGGCTGGGGGCGGGGCTGGGGGCGGCGGGGGATGCGGGGCCGGGGGCGGCAGGGGATGCGGGGCTGGGGCGGGTACCGAGGATGCGGGGCTGGGGGCGGCAGGGGATGCGGGGCCGGGGCGGGTACCGAGGATGCGGGGCTGGGGGCGGCAGGGGATGCGGGGCTGGGGCGGACCCCGGGCATGCGGGGCCGGGGGCTGCGGGAGGCGCCGCGGGGGCTGCGGGGGGCGCGTCCCCGGCCGGTCCTACCTGAGTCATGGCGGAGCCGCTCCCGCCGCAGCTCCCGCAGCGCTTTATCGGAGCGCCGGGACCGGCCGAGGATGGAGCCGGGGCCGGGGGGGCCGGGGAGGGAACCGGGGGGGCGGCGGCTCCGTCCCGGCCTCGCCAAATATTGACGGAGCCGCCCCGCGCCCGTCTCAAGGTGACGGCGAACGCAGAGGGCACCGGCGGCACCGCGGCACCGGCGGAGACCGGCCCCCCCCCCCCCGGGCCGAACGCACCGGCCCCCCCGGGATGCGCCGGCCCCCCCGGGATGCGCCGGGCCCCCCGGGATGCGCCGGGCCCCACAGGGTGTCCCGGCCCCCACAGGACGCCCCGGGCCCGCTGGGGGTGCCTCGATCCCCCCCCCCGCCATCCCCGGCCCCCCGGGACGCCCCGACACCCCCGGGAGCATCAGCCCCTCCCGCGGAGCCCCCCGACCCGCCGTTCCCCTGCCCGAGCTCGGATCGGCCCTGGAGAGCAGCGACCCCCCGGCCGCGCTCGGATCCCCCGTAAATTCCCTCCCCGAGGGGCTCCCCTCAGCCCCGGGGGGGCTGCACAGCCGGGACCCCCCCACGGCCCCCACCCCCTGACCCGGGACACGGCAGGTCCTGGAGCCGGGTCAGGGGCCAAGGGGGGACAGGGGCACCCCAGGGACACCCCAGGGACACCCCCGGGCCAAGGGGGGACAGGGGCACCCCCGGGACACCTGCAGGGACCCCCCGGGCAGCGCTGGGGGAGCTCCCAGCGCCCCACAAGCATTTGCTGGTCCAGGGCTGTGCTGTGGCCACCCCACATGAACCTGAGCCCAGGTGTGAGGTTTGGGCACAGGTGCCCCACACCCATCCCTAGTGTACAGTGACCACAGGGGGTGACCCTGAGGGTGATACAGGGGTGACCCAGGTAACCCAGGTGATGCCCCAGGTGATCCAGGGGTGACACAGGTGATGCAGGGGTGACCCGGGTGATCCAGGGGTGACCCAGGTGATGCCCCAGGTGATGTAGGGGTGACCCAGGTGACGCAGGGGTGACCCAGGTGATGCAGGGGGTGATGCAGGGGTGACCCGGGTGATGCAGGGGTGACCCAGGTGATCCAGGGGTGACCCGGGTGATGCAGGGGGTGACCCAGGTGATGCAGGGGGTGACCTGGGTGATGCAGGGGTGACCCAGGTGATCCAGGGGTGACCCGAGTGATCCGGGGGGTGACCCGGGTGATGCCCCAGGTGATGCAGGGGTGACCCGGGTGATGCAGGGGTGACCCAGGTGATGACCCAGGTGATCCAGGGGTGACCCGGGTGATGCAGGGGGTGACCCAGGTGATGCAGGGGGTGACCCAGGTGATCCAGGGGTGACCCGGGTGATGCAGGGGGTGACCCGGGTGATGCAGGGGTGACCCAGGTGATCCAGGGGTGACCTGGGTGATGCAGGGGTGACCCGGGTGATGCAGGGGTGACCCAGGTGATCCAGGGGTGACCTGGGTGATGCAGGGGTGACCCAGGTGATGACCCAGGTGATCCAGGGGTGACACAGGTGATGTAGGGGGTGACCCAGGTGATCCAGGGGTGACCCGGGTGATGCAGGGGGTGACCCGGGTGACGCCCCACCCCATCACACCCCACCCCACCCCGGTACACAGAGCCTGCCACGTGCTGCCAGCCTTGGCACCAGGCCACATCCTGCACCTGAACACGCCACTCCTGCCACATCCCCCCCACCATCCCCCTGACCACTGTGACCCCCCAGACCCCTTAAAGCACCTTTGGCCACGTCCCCACGTCCCCAAACCTGCCAGGCCCCACCCCGCACCCCCGCAGCACCACACACACTCCTTTATCTGTCCCCTGGCGTCACCCTGGCGCAGGTGGGCACAGCGCCCGGGGGTGGCACCGCTCAGAGAGAGCCCCCAGGAGCCCCCCTAGGCCTCAGCTCACCTGGGAGCCCCGGAGGAACTCCATGGGGCCGGGGCCGGTCCCATCCCCGGTCACGTGCGTGGCACTGGCGTGACACGGGGCTCAATCATTAACCCGGCCCGGGACCTGTCGCCAGGGCACCGCTGGCACCGCCTGGGCCGTGCTGTGCCGGGCTGTGCCACCGCCGGCCCCAAGGGCACCGCCACCCCCGGCACGGCTGGTGTCACCCGCCCGGGAGCTGCTGCTGCTGCTGTGGGGTGGGTCTGCCCCACGGCTGAGCGATGGGGCGGGTGTCACACAGCACCCCACAGCCCTGCCCCACACCCTGCCCCAGACCTGAGCGATGGGGCGGGTGTGACACAGCACCCCACAGTCCTGCCCCACACCTGAGCAATGGGGCAGGTGTTACACAGCACCCCACAGTCCTGCCCCACACCTGAGCAATGGGGCAGGTGTTACACAGCACCCCACAGTCCTGCCCCACACCTGAGCAATGGGGCAGGTGTCACACAGCACCCCACAGCCCTGCCCCAGACCTGAGCAATGGGGCGGGTGTGACACAGCACCCCACAGCCCTGCCCCATTGCTGGGTGCTATGGGTGCTGCCAGCACCCCACAGTCCTGCCCCACACCTGAGCAATGGGGCAGGTGTTACACAGCACTGGCAGCACCCCACACCTGGGTGAGGAGGGGATGGGTGTCCCACAGCCCTGCCCCACACCTGGGAGAGGAGGTGTGGGTGCTATGGGCACTGCCAGCACCCCACAGCTCTGCCCCATTGCTGGGTGCTATGGGTGCTGCCAGCACCCCACACCTGACAGAGGAGGTGTGGGTGCTATGGGCACTGCCAGCCCCCCCAGCCCAGCAATGGGGCATCCCCCGGTGTCCAGGGCAGGGGGGCCGTGCTGTGACCCCCCTCACCCCCCAGGCACCACCGGGGGTGCGGCCCCTCGCCCCCCCAGCCCCAGGGCGCGCCCCCGCGGTGTCACTTACGCTCTGGAAGGCTGAGGAGACGATGTGGTGAAGCTCTGAGGACACCTGGGAGTGGGTCATGGTGCGGGCTGGGCCCCCGGCACGGCCGCCTTAGCCCTTTTCCTTCTCGCGGGGGCTCAGGGGACGCTGTCGGGGCAGCATAACCTGGGGGGGGGCGCACAGGGGGGGGCTCAGGGGGTCCGCAGGCAGAGCCCGGGGCTGCCCCTCCTCGGGCCGGGCTGGCTCCGGGCGGGTTTGTCTTGGCCACCGCCTGGAATGGGAGAGTCACAGCCAAGACAAACGCGGGGAGGGGAGCGGGGCTGGGGCAGCGGGACCCCGGGCAGGCTCCCAGCGCTGTGGGGCGCGGGCGGGGTGCCAGGCTGGGGGTGAGGGGGGGGCACAGCAGCACCCGACCCTCCCCAAGCCCCCCGCGCTGCCCCCGGTTCCCCCAGCCCAACCCAACCCTAACCCAGCCCAACCCATCTCCCCCCCACCCCACACCTGCCCCCCGGCCGCTCCCCCGGCCCCTCCGGCCGCGTTTATCGCCACGGGAGGCGGCCCCACGTGACGGGGGGGCCGGGGGAGGGTGGTGACGGATGACTGCACCTCACATGGGGGGTGGCATCACTGTCCCCGTCACCGCCACCGCCGCCGGGGTGACAGCACGGTGGCCGAGCTGAGGCTCGAGGGGTCAGCGCCACGCCACAGCCCCTGGATCCCGCCTTTTCCCCCCAAAAAAACCCGGTGCTACCCCGCTCTGGGCTTCTCCCTAATCCCCCGAATATTCCCGGCCGGGAGCCAGCACATCCACATTCCAGCGAGCAGATTATCCGCCCTGCCACGCCGCTCTCCCGGGGCGCCCGCCAAGCCGCCGCCAGCGCTCAAACCCCCCCAGAAAATTCGGGCTGGGACCCTCCCAGCCCGGGCTGGGACCCTCCCACCCTCCCACGGGGGGGGGTCGCGGGGCTGGGCCGCCCCCTCGGCGTGTCCCGGGGTCGGTGTCGCTGCTCCGGGCACTAAGCGGCTTTTTTGGGGCTTAATCTCGTGGGCGGTTTGGGATTAGTTTGGGAACACACTGGGATTGTTCTCGGGAACGCCGTGATCTCACCAAAACACCCCAAAAAAGGGGGTCCTGACCCTCCCCCGGCCCCCAGGTGACACTGGGGACACTGTGGTGACACTGGGGACGGGGTGGTGGCACTGGGGACGGGGTGGTGACACTGGGGACGGGATGGTGGCACTGGGGACGGGGTGGTGCCACTTGGGGACATTGTGGTGACACTTGGGGACATTGTGGTGACACTTGGGGACACTGTGGTGCCCGGGAGGGGCCGTGACCCCGCTGGAAAGGATGACGGGCAGCTGGAGGGGGGGACAGGGGACACTTCTGCTTTCCACGGCACCCGCTGAGTCACAGAGTCACAGAGTCACAGAGAACGGCTCAGGGCTCGCACCAGCCCCTGGAAAAGGGCCAGGACAAGCCTTGGCTGGTGCCCTGTGGGTAACCCCACCCCCAGCCCGCTCTGGGATGGGGGACAGGTCCGGAATGGACACCCCAGGACAGTCCCATGGACAGGTCCGGAATGGACACCCCAGGACAGTCCCATTGTCACCGCAGTGCCACCACCTCTCCTCCCTGCGCACGGCGGGGACAGGACACGCATCCCTGGCCACGGCGGGGACAGGACCGTGACAGTGTCACCACGGCGGGGACGGGACCGTGACAGTGTCACCAGGCGGGGACAGGACCGTGACAGTGTCACCACGGCGGGGACAGGACCGGGACGGTGTCACCACGGCGGGGACAGGACTGTGACAGTGTTACCAGGCGGGGACAGGGCCGTGGCCGTGTCACCACGGCGGGGACAGGACCGGGACGGTGTCACCAGGCGGGGACAGGGCCGTGACAGTGTCACCACGGCGGGGACAGGACCGTGACAGTGTCACCACGGCGGGGACAGGACCGGGACGGTGTCACCACGGCGGGGACAGGGCCGTGACGGTGTCACCACGGCGGGGACAAGGCCGTGACAGTGTCACCACGGCGGGGACAGGGCCGTGGCGGTGTCACCAGGCGGGGACAGGGCCGTGGCAGTGTCACCACGGCGGGGACAGGGCCGTCACGGTGTCACCGCCACCGGCGCGCCCCTGGCACAGCCCCGGAGCACAAAGGGCCCCTGTCGATGAGCGGGGCAGGAGCCGGGGCAGGGCTGGAGTGACCCGCCACCGCCTCGGGCACCGGCACCGCCACTCCCGGCCCGCCGGAGCCGCATTCCTGGGGCCGGCCCCGGCCTGCCCGGGCTGCGGAGGGGATTGCAGGGCCCGGCCCCGGCCCCGCACCGCCCCGGGGCTGCCCCAGAGCGCCCTGAGACCCCGGACCCGCCTGTGCCGGGACACGCCGGGACACCAGGGGCATCACCGGGACACCAGTGGCATCACTGGGGGACACCAGTGGCACTGCCAGCACTGGGACACTAGTGGCATCATTGGGACACCAGGGGCATCACCGGGACACCAGTGTCACTGCCATCACCGGGGCTCCAGTGGCATCACCGGGACACCAGTGGCACTGCCAGCACTGGGGACACCAGTGGCACTGCCATCACCGGGGCTGAGCACAGGGGAAGTGGGACAATGATGTGGCACTGCACACTCACACCAGGATACAGGTGCCCTCACCAGGACACAGCCCGTCCACACCGGGACAGCCACATCTGTATGGGACAGCCACATCTGTATGGGACAGCCACATCTGTATGGGACAATGACACCCTGAGCAGCCTGTCCACACCGGGACAACCATGTCCACAGCAGGACAGCCACATCTGTATGGGACAGCCACATCTGTGCTGGGACAGCCACATCTGTATGGGACAATGACACCCTGGGCAGCCTGTCCATGGCAGGACAGCCACGTCCACCCTGAGACACTCACACACATCCTGGGAAGCCACTCCACACACCCACACCAGGACATCCACAGCACAGACCCAAAACCCCGTGAGAAGGGACAAGACGGGAGCAGGGCACCCCCAGGGAGGCAGGAATCCCCCTGCCCACTCTCCCACGCCAGTGCCTGATCTATTCCCTCTCCTGGCACCACAACTCCTGCCACCACCGTGTCACCCAGCAGATCCCCGACCTGGGCTCGGTGCCACCCGTGCTGTGCCATCGAGGCTGACCCATAGGACATTTCCCAGCTGGTGACACCAGCTTGGTGACAAGGAACAGGCCGTGTCTGGTGTGGCCTCCCCTCCTGGCAGCACCCCCAGCACCAGGAATGAGCAGGGTGAGGCCAGCACAGCTCAGGCCGTGCCATCACCCGGGCAAACCTGTGACGGGAGAGGGAAATCAGGAGACCCCCAGCTCCCAGCACCCTGAAATGCAGGAGGGTGCCCCAGTGGGTGCCCCAGCACTCTGCCCACCCCCAGAAATGGGGGGACACAGCTCCGTGCAGCCCCTTGCTCCCCACCCCATCTCACCTGGCTGCTCTGGGTGTTTTTGGCACCCCCTGTGCCCCCAGGTCCCACCCACAGAAGCACTTTTGGGGTCCTGCACCCCTCACCAGGGGCTGGAGCTGGGCCAGACACCACTGGCTCCCACCCAGCAGAGCTTCGCTCTCTGAGACTTCAGAAACCAGCACCAAAAATATTTATCTCCTCCCCGCCCACAACCTCAAAACCACCGGATCTGGATGTAAAAATCTCTGCACCCACACGGTGCCACCACCACTGTCACTGTGTCATTGCTGCTGTCACTGGTGTGCCAGGACACCCTCCGCCACCTCAGAGCTGCCAGGACCCTCCCCCTGCAGCACCAGGACCCCCCTCCCCCTGCAGCACCAGGACCTGCCAGACCCTCCTGCCACTGCCATCGGTGTCCCCAGCATTGTCCCCATCCCAGCCCCAGGGGGGGACAGGCACAGCCGCCCCCCACCACAATCCCGTGGGGACATTCAGCAGCACTGACAGCTCGGTCCCTGCAGGATGAGAGGGGTGGTCTGGCCACAGGAACAGCCCCTCTGCCACCTGCGGCGGGGCTGGACAACGCCCACCCCCCCACGGCTGTGGGACCCCCACCCAGGAGGTGCCACCAAAGCGGTGCCACCAAAGCGGTGCCACCCCCTGTCCCGGCGCGGGCTCGGCCCCACTCACCCCAAAACCATCAAAAGCTCCAGCAGCTCCTGCCGCTCCCACCTCCCCCCTGGGGGTCCTGCCGGGCGGGGAGGGCGCGGGACCCCCGGCCCGGAGCGGGACCCCCGGCCTGGAGCGGGACCCCCGGCCCTGAGCGGGACCCCTGACCAGGAGCGGGACCCCCGGCCCTGAGCGGGACCCCCGGCCCGGAGCGGGACTCCCGGCCTGGAGCGGGACCCCCGGCCCCGAGCGGGACCCCCGGCCTGGAGCGAGACCCCCGGGAGACCCCCGGCCCCGAGCGGGACCCCCGGCCTGGAGCGGGACCCCCGGCCCGGAGCGGGACCCCCGGTCTGGAGCGGGACCCCCGGCCCGGAGCGGGACCCCCGGCCCCGAGCGGGACCCCCGCTGTGCCCGAGCCCCGCCAGGAGTTTTGTCCCGGCTCAGGAGGAAAACAAGCGGCGGGGGCAGCCCGGGGAGGTTTGTTCCTGCGGCAGCCCCGGAGCCAAACACAAACTCTGCCAAGTCCCTCTCTCGGCTCCCGCGGCCACCCCGGCCCCTCCGGGGCGCTTTGGGGACACGGGGACACGCCCCCCGCGGTAAGGGCAGTCCCGGCTCTGGTGGGGGCTGTGCCCACCCCCCTCGGCCCCCCCCTGGCCCCTGGAATGCCCCTCGGGCAGCCGGCCCGGCCCCTGCGGCCACCAGAGCCCGGTAATGACAGGCTGGGACTGCGGGGGCCGGAACGGGGACAGCGCGGGGACAGCGCGGGGACACGGCTCCCACGGTCCCCTCCCTTCCGCCGGGCCACCCCCAGCCCTGCCCGGGCCACGGGAGGGGACAGGAGGGTCCCCCAGCCCGTCCTTTGGAGCCCTGGGGCAGCCACAGCTCCCGCAGGGGACAGGGGACAGTGAGGGGACAGGACAGGGACAGGGACAGGGGACAGGGACAGGGGACAGGGACAGGACAGGGACAGGGGACGGGGACAGGACAGGGACAGGGGACGGGGGACAGGGACAGGGGATGGGGGACAGGGGACAGGGGACAGGACAGGGGACAGGGGACAGGGACAGGGGGACAGGAGGGGACAGGAGGGGACAGGGGACAGGGCAGTGACAGCCCCACCGGAGCCCCCCGAGGGGCCGCGGGGGAAGAGCCGCCGGCGGGGGAGGCGCAGCGGATCGTTAGAACGATCAAATCTCGGGGTTTTTTTGAGTTTTTTTGGGGTTTTTTTTGGAAGCGCTTGAAGCGGTGCAGCGACCCCGAAGGGTCCACAGCGGGTTCCCCCCGCGGGGGGCGGGGCGGGCACCGGGCCCTCCCCAGAGCGCCGGGAGCTGCCAACACAATCCCACCGCGGAGAGACCGCAAATCGTGACACTTATAGGAGAATTTAAAAAAAAAAAAAATTAAAATAATTAAAATAATTAAAAAAAATAAATTAAAGAATTAAAATAATTAAAAGAATTTAAAAAATTAATTAAAAGAATTTAAAAAATAAATTAAAGAATTAAAAGAATTAAAAGAATTAAAAAAAGAATTAAAAAAAGAATTAAAAGAATTTAAAAAAATAAATTAAAGAATTAAAAGAATTAAAAGAATTAAAAAAAGAATTAAAAAAAGAATTAAAAGAATTTTAAAAAATAAATTAAAGAATTAAAAGAATTAAAAGAATTTTTAAAAATTAAAATAATTTTAAAAAATTAAATAAAAAAATTAAAAGAATTAAAAGAATTTAAAAAAAGAATTAAAAAAATAAATTAAAGAATTAAAAAAATTAAAAGAATTTTAAAAAATAATAAAAAATTAAAAAAATAATTTAAAAAGAATTTTAAAAAAGAATTTAAAAAAAGAATTTAAAAAAAGAATTTAAAAAAATAATTTAAAAATAATAATAATAAAAAAAAGAAGAATTAAAAAAAATAAAGAATTTTAAAAAAAGGGTCTCTGCAGCGGGGGAAAGGAGCAACCACAGGCAAAACAACCCCAAAAACCCACTCCTCCCCCTCGCAGCTGCCGCCCCCTCCCGGGGCCGGGGCAGCCCCCGCTCCGTGGGAGAGCCCGGCCCGGGCTGGGCTGGGGCTGGAGCCGTGCCCGGCCTTGCTCAACCCCGCTGGTTTCGCAAGGGGCAGTGCCCGGCACCGGGCGGCTCTGGGGGGCACCGAGAGACCCCCGGGGGGCCCCCCTTGGGGGGCGGGCGGGGGATCCCAGTCCCTGTTCTGGTCCTGGGGACCCCCTGGACCCCTCGGGTACAGGGCTGCCCCACACCTGGGACAGGGACACACCTGAGACAGGGACACACACCTGGCCCTGAGAACCCCTGGACCCCTCGGGTACCTGGCCCCGTCCCCACCCCCGGTCACTCACCTGCCGAGGGCTGCCGGGCTCAGGCGCCGCGGGGGAAGCGCATGGAGCGGCCTCGCTGCAGAGAGAGGGGTGGGGATGGGGATGGACGGAGGGTCCTGCCCTGCCCCAGGGAGGGACGGTCACCCCGAGAGCGGGTCTGGGGTCACCCGGGACCACCCTGAGCTCCCGGTGGAGCCTGGCCGGGGGATGGGGGTGTCAGTGTCCGGGAGGGGTCCGGGGGGTCCCGGGGGTCCTGGGGGTCGGGTGTTGCTCCACCTGCAGCCGAAGGAGCCAAAGCACCGGAGAATGGGCTGGGAGACCCCCGGGCAGGCAGAGCCCCCCCGGACCCCCAGCGCGGGGAGACACCGGGGAGACACCGGGGAGACACCGGGGAGACACCGGGGGCTGCCAGGGCGGGGCGGAACCGGACCGGGAGCGGGTTCGGGACCGGGAGCGGGTTCGGGACCGGACCGGGAGCGGGATTGGGACCGGGAGCGGGTTCGGGACCGGGAGCGGGTTCGGGACCGGGTTCGGGACCGGGAGCGGGTTTGGGACCGGACCGGGAGCGGGTTTGGGACCGGGAGCGGAACCGGACCGGGAGCGGGTTTGGGACCGGGAGCGGGTTTGGGAGCGGAGCTGCCGCGGGCGGGGAGGGAGAGGAGGGAGCGGAATGGACAAGGCTCGGTGCGGGGAGCGGGGACAGCACCGGGCGGCACCGGGAGGGCGGAGGCACCGGCACCGGGACCCGAACCGGGACCAGGACCAGGACCGGGACCGGAGCAGCCTCACCGCCTCCACTCACGGTCCCGCCGCCGGTGCTGCTGCTGCTGCTCCTTACCGGACAGTCCGGCCGCGCCGGGCGGGTCTGCGCGTCCCCGCGGGGCGGAACGGCGGGAGCGCGCCGGGGCGGGGCGGGGCGGCACCGGGCGGGTCCGCTCCCCTTCCGGCACCGACCCGGGCGGCGCGGGCACCGTCCCCGCAAGGGAAACCCGCAGGGCACCCGCACGGTGCCGCTGTCCCGGGCAGGGCGGGCGAGGGGACCCGGCGGGTCCGGCGGGGACTGGAACGGGCGGAGCCGGGGATCGAACCCGGAACCTCGGGGCGGGGACTGGAACGGGCGGAGCCGGGGATCGAACCCGGAACCTCGGGGCGGGGACTGGAACGGGCGGAGCCGGGGATCGAACCCGGAACCTCGGGCGGGCGGGGCGGGCGGGCGGGGCCATGGCGGGAGGTGTGGCGGGGCGGGGCCGCGCGGGGAATGCCGGGAAGTGTGGCGGGGCCGCGCGGGGAATGCCGGGAGGTGTGGTCGGGCCGCGCGGGGAATGCCGGGAGGTGTGGTCGGGGCGCGCCGCGCAAGGGCTGCCGGGAGGTGTGGCGGGGCCGCGCAAGGGCTGCCGGGAGGTGTGGCGGGGCGGGCCGGGGCCGGTGGCGGGGCCGGTACCGGGGCCGGGCCGGGCCGGGACCGATCGCGGCGCGATGCAGAAATACGAGAAGCTGGAGAAGATCGGCGAAGGTGCGGCAGGGCCGGAGCCGCACGGAGGGACCCGGGCGCTGCGGGGCCCGGCGGCGGGGTCGGTACAGCTACCGGGGGGGCTCGGCCGTGACCCCCTCTCATTCCCCACAGGCACCTACGGGACCGTGTTCAAGGCCAAGAACCGAGAGACGCACGAGATCGTGGCGCTGAAGCGGGTGCGGCTGGACGACGATGATGAGGTGAGGTGGAAACCGGGGCTGGGACCCCCCCCGGGGGCTCCCCGGGACCCCCCCGGTCCCCCCGGGGCCCCCCCGGCTCCCACAGCCCGCCGTGTCCCGCAGGGGGTGCCCAGCTCGGCGCTGCGGGAGATCTGCCTGCTCAAGGAGCTCAAGCACAAGAACATTGTCAGGTACGGGGGGCTCCGGGGGGTACCGGGGGCCGGGGGGTCGTGACACCGGGGCTGCTCCTGCCCGGTGCTCTGGGGGGCTCAGGAACTCCCTCCCCGCAGGCTCCACGACGTTCTGCACAGCGACAAGAAGCTGACCCTGGTCTTTGAGTTCTGTGACCAGGTGAGCACCGGGGCCTCGGGGGTCTTGGGGGGTCCCTGGGGGTCTCTGAGGGTCCCTGAGGATCCCTGGGGGTCTCTGAGGGTCCCTGGGGGTCTCTGGGGGTCCCTGGGGGCGTCATTGGGGGGTCCCTGGGGGTCTCTGAGGGTCCCTGGGGGTCTCTGGGGGTCCCTGGGGATCTCTGAGGGTCCCTGGGGGTCTCTGGGGGTCCCTGGGGGTCTCTGGGCGTCTCTGGGGGGGTCATTGGGGGGTCCCTGGGGGTCTCTGAGGGTCCCTGGGGGTCTCTGGGGGTCCCTGGGGATCTCTGGGGGTCTCTGGGGGGGTCATTGGGGGGTCATTGGGGGGTCCCTGGGGGTCTCTGAGGGTTCCTGGGGGTCCCTGGGGGTCCCCGCCCCCGGCTCCCCTGACCCGCCCCCTCCTCGCTCCCCCCCAGGACCTGAAGAAATATTTCGACAGCTGCAACGGGGATCTGGACCCCGAGATTGTCAAGGTGGGTCTGGGGGTCCTGGGGAGCCCCCGGGGACCTGCAATGCCCTGAGGGGGTGCAGAGGGGCTGATGGACCCCCCTGTGCTCTCCCACAGTCCTTCATGTACCAGCTGCTGAAGGGCCTCGCCTTCTGCCACAGCCGCAACGTCCTGCACCGGGACCTGAAACCCCAGAACCTGCTCATCAACAGGGTGGGTGGGGCACGGGGGGTCTGGGGGGCTCAGTGGGGAGGGGGGATGGGGCAGGGGCTGTCACACCTGGGACTGTCACTGTCTGGGCTGTCACACCTGGATTGTCACTGGGCTGTCACACCTGGCACTGTCACTGTCTGGGCTGTCACACCTGGCATTGTCACTATTGGGACAGTCACACCTGGGACTGTCACTGTCCAGGCAGTCACACCTGGGATTGTCACTGTTGGGGCAGTCACACCTGGATTGTCACTGTCTGGGCTGTCACACCTGGGACTGTCCAGGCAGTCACACCTGGGATTGTCACTGCCTGGGCAGTCACACCTGGGAGCAGGGGATGTGCTTGGGGGGTCACACTTGGGAATGGGGTCTGTTTGTCTGTCTGTCTGTCTGTCTGTCTGTCTGTCTTGGGGAGTCACACCTGGTGTCTGTCCAGCCACAGCTGCAGTTCCATCTCTCTCACGTTCCCAATGCTGGGAAAGGCCACTGGGGTCTATGGGGTCTCTGGGGTCGGTCTCACTGTCTGTGGGGTCTCACGCTGACCCCATTTGTCCCCCCAGAACGGGGAGCTCAAGCTGGCAGATTTCGGGCTGGCTCGTGCCTTCGGCATCCCTGTGCGCTGCTACTCAGCTGAAGTGAGTTTGTGGGGTTTGTGGGGCTTGTGGGGCTCATGGGGATTGTGGGGCCTGTGGGGCTTGTGGGGATTGTGGGGCTTGTGGGGCTCGTGGGGTTCATGGGGCTTGTGGGGCTCGTGGGGCTTGTGGGGCCTGTGAGGCTTGTGGGGCTCGTGGAGCTCATGGGGCTCGTGGGGCTTGTGGGGCTTGTGGGGCTTGTGGGGCTCATGGGGATTGTGGGGCCTGTGGGGCCTGTGAGGCTTGTGGGGCTCGTGGAGCTCGTGGGGTTCGTGGGGCTTGTGGGGATTGTGGGGCTTGTGGGGCTCGTGGGGCTTGTGGGGCTCATGGGGCTCGTGGGGATTTTGGGGCTCGCGGGGCTCGCGGGGCTCGGGGTCCTGGCCCCATCCAGCCGGGCTGGGTCCCCCTGTCCCTGTCCAAGTGTCCCTGTCCCTCCCCAGGTGGTCACTCTGTGGTACCGGCCCCCTGACGTTCTCTTCGGTGCCAAGCTCTACTCCACCTCCATCGACATGTGGTCAGCTGGGTGCATCTTTGCGGGTACAAAGTGGGGGGACAGAGGGGTGCAGGGGGGCCTGGGGCTCCACGGGGGCCTGTGGGAACCAGCCCTTGTCCCCCCAGAACTGGCCAATGCGGGGAGGCCCCTCTTCCCGGGCAACGACGTGGATGACCAGCTGAAGAGGATCTTCCGATATCCTTGGGAATGGGGAGCCCCAGAATGGACTGTGGGAATGGGGAGCTCGGGGAATGGGGAACCCAAAGGAATGGGGACCACTGGGAGTAGGGAATCCCTTGAATGGAGAGCCCCCAGGAATGGGGAATTCACTTGGGAATGGGGAAACCTGTGGGCGTGGTAATCCCTCTGGAATGGGCACCCCAGAATGGGGGATTGGGGAAATCCTGGAATGGAGAGCCCTCAGGAATGGGGACCTCCCCTGGGAATGGGGAGCCCACAGGAATGGAGAGCCCACAGTAATGGGGAGCCCTGCAGAATAAGAACCCCCTGGGGAATGGGGAGCTCTGAGAATGAGGACCCCCCTTGGAATAGGAACCCCCCTGGACTGGGCTGGGCAGGGGGCAGGTGCTGGGTGTCCCCATGGTGGCCCTTGACTGTCTCCACCCTGCTGGGGACCCCGACGGAGGAGCAGTGGCCGGCCATGGCCAAGCTGCCGGACTACAAGGTGAGGGCAGGGGACCCGGGGGGTCAGAGGGAATGGGGGGGTCTGGGGGAGCTGGAGGTGACCCGTGTGTCCCCAGCCCTACCCCATGTACCCAGCTACCACCTCCCTGGTCAACGTGGTGCCCAAGCTGAACGCGACTGGCCGGGACCTGCTGCAGGTGAGACCCCACCTCTGTCCCCCTGCCTGTGCCCCCTTTCCCCTGTGCCCCCCTTTCCTGTGTCCCCACCTCTGGTGTGTGTCCCATGGCTGTGTCCCCACGCTTGGCACCCCTGCCCAGCCCCTGGGGGCTCTGGCTCCTGGCAGTGGGTGCCCACCTCCCCTCGCAGCCCCCTGCCCACCTGGGGGGGCTGTGGGATGGGGAGGGTCTGTGCTCTCCCCCCTCAGCCCCCCCCATGCCCCCCAGAACCTGCTCAAGTGCAATCCAGTGCAGCGGATCTCAGCGGAGGAGGCCCTGCAGCACCCCTACTTCACCGACTTCTGCCCCCCCTAGGGCCCTCCCCAATTCCCCAGAGCCCCCTGAGGGGGTGCAGCCCCCAGCCCCCCGCAGCCCAAGCCAGCCCCCCTGAACTGCAGCTCCCCCTCCCCAGTATTTATTAGGTTCTGCCCTGGCTGCGGGGGGCTGGCACAACCCCCCCGGGACCCCCAGCCCCACCGGGGGGGTGGATGAGAGGGCTTGGGCTCCCCCCAGGGACACGGGGCTCACCCGGGGGCAGGGGGCTTCCCAAGGGCATGGGAACCCCCAGGACATGGGGCCACAGGGCTGGTGGAGGGGCAGGACCCTCCGGGACCAGGCACAGGGACCCCAGGGGGGAACACACCCCCCACTCTCCTTTCCCTATTTCCCCCTGACCCCTTCTCTGCTGGGGGGGTCCTGGGTGTGCCCTGTGCCAGGGTGCTGCTGTACATGGGTGATGTGTGTTTGGTATCCCATAAAGAGCTTCCCTCCAGCGCCGCCTCCTCCTTCCTGGGGTGTCGGGGACCCCCCCAGTGTTCTCTTCTCCTTCCTGGGGTGTCGGGGACCCCCCCAGTGTTCCCTTCTCCTTCCTGGGGTGTCGGGGACCCCCCCAGTGTTCCCTTCTCCTTCCTGGGGTGTCGGGGACCCCCCCCAGTGTTCCCTTCTCCTTCCTGGGGTGTTGGGGACCCCCCATCTGCCCCTGAGCCCAGCCCTGTCACCCCGCAGTGTTCCCTTCTCCTTCCTGGGGCGCCCAGGACCCCTCCCCACCCCAGTCCCCCCCAAGCAGCCCGGAGCCAGGGCCTGGGGCACCTCTTTATTTGGGGGGGCTGTGGGGAGGGGGTGCATGTCCAGCGCGGGGGGGCACAGGCAGCGCATGCAGGGAGGTGGGAGCAGGGCCGGGGGGGGCCCCTCACCCCCAGCCCCCCGACACCCCCTCAGGGGGTGGGGGAGGCCTGGAGGCCGCCCCGCGGCCCGGGGGTGTCCCCCCAGCCCCCCGGCCGGCGGGGGGGCGGGCTGGGCTCTGCGGGGGGGCCCGGGCAGGACCCTAGAGCCGGGTGACGAGGTAGCAGGTTCGGGGTGACGCCGAGACGGGGCGTGGGGCCGGGCAGGGGGGGCCAGGCGCTCTGCAGGGGGGGTCGGGGGGTCAGATCCCACCTGTACCCCGCCTGCTGGGGGGCTCTGCCCCTCGCCCCCTCCCCTTGTGCCCCCCAGGGTGGCCCAGGAGCCTCCATTGGGGAGGGGACACCACATGGCCAACCTGCAGCTGCCCCCTCCCTGGTCCCCCACCCGGCCCCACTGAGCCCCAGAGGGGAGATTGGGGGACCCCAGCCCGGCTGAGGGGTGTCAGGGCAGGGCATACCCCGGAAACAGAGTGCTGTGGGGGATGATGAGGATGGGGGGTGTCTGCAGGGAATGGGGGGGGGTCTGCAGGGATGGGGGGGTCTGCAGGGAATGGGGGGGGTCTGCAGGGAATGGGGGTGTCTGCAGGGAATGGGGGGGTGTCTATAGGGAATGGGGGGGGGGGTCTGCAGGGAATGGGGGGGTGTCTATAGGGAATGGGGGGGGGTCTGCAGGGAATGGGGGTGTCTGCAGGGAATGGGGGGGGTCTGCAGGGAATGGGGGGGGTCTGCAGGGAATGGGGGGTGTCTATAGGGAATGGGGGGGGTCTGCAGGGAATGGGGGGTGTCTATAGGGAATGGGGGGATGTCTGCAGGGAATGGGGGGGGTGTCTGCAGGGAATGGGGGGGGGTCTGCAGGGATGGGGGGTGTCTGCAGGGAATGGGGGGGGGTCTGCAGGGAATGGGGGGGTCTGCAGGGAATGGGGGGTGTCTGCAGGGAATGGGGGGGGTGTCTGCAGGGAATGGGGGATATCCACAGGGAATGGGGGGGGTCTGCAGGGAATGGGGGTGTCTGCAGGGAATGGGGGGGTCTGCAGGGAATGGGGGGTGTCTGCAGGGAATGGGGGGGGTCTGCAGGGAACAGGGGGGTGTCTGCAGGGAATGGGGGGATATCCACAGGGAATGGGGGGGGTCTGCAGGGAATGGGGGGGGTCTGCAGGGAATGGGGGGGGTCTGCGAGGAATGAGGGGGTGTCTATAGGGAATGGGGGGATGTCTGCAGGGAATGGGGGGGGGCTGCAGGGAATGGGGGGATGTCTGCAGGGAATGGGGGGTGTCTGCAGGGAATGGGGGGGTGTCTGCAGGGAATGGGGGTGTCTGCAGGGAATGGGGGGGGTCTGCAGGGAATGGGGGGTGTCTGCAGGGAATGGGGGGGAGTCTGCAGGGAATGGGGGTATCCACAGGGAATGGGGGATGTCTGCAGGGAATGGGAGGGGTGTCTGCAGGGAATGGCCCCGCACCCCCGTGCTGGAGCCCCCCACGGACCCCCATCTCCCCCCCCCGGGGAGTGACAGCCCCACACTCCCCGTGCCAGCCCCGGGGGGGGGCTCTGGCCGCCCCCCAACATGTACCTGGGTGGGCGCGGGGCCGTGGGGGCTGCCCGGGACCGCCGGGTGCTCCTGGACGGGCGCACGGAGGGACGAGAGAGCGGTGAGCGGGGGCGGGATGAGGTGCGACCCCTGGGCTGGGGGCTGGGGAGTGGGGGGGCGCGGGGGGGTTACCAGGGTGCCGCCATCGCTCCGGGGGCTCCGCTTCTTCTCCTTGTACAGGCTGAGCAGTTTGTCCCGAAACACCTTTTGGGGTGGGGTGGGGTGGGCAGGTCAGAGTCCCCAGCCCTGAGACCCCCCACCCCGGGCAGGGGGAAGCCAGGGTGGGCTCACCTCATACAGGTAATCAAAGATCTCCAGGATGGTGAGGAGGCTGGCACCGATGAAGAGCCCCATCTGCCCCCCGATGTCACCTGTGCGGGGGGTGAGGTCAGTGGGGGCAGACCCCTGGTGTCCCCCCCGGCACCCCCAGAGCCCTGTCCCTCACCCAGCAGCCCCGCCACCTCGTAGGCCTTCTTCTGCTCGATCATCTCGTAGTTCAGGGCCTCGAAGAAGATGTCCAGGACCAGCACGTTGTCCCTGGGGGCACAGGGGGCACAGGGGGCGGTGTCAGGGTGTGCTGTGTCAGGCCAGAGGGGCTGGGGGGGCTGGACTGTGCCATGGGGTACCGTGAGACAGGGCAGAGGGGTCCCCCCAGCGCTGGGGGCACAAGGCTGTACTGTGCCATACCAGGGCTGTGCTGTGCCGTGCCATGCTGAGCCGTGCTGTGCCATGAGTGTTTCCCATTTCTGGGGCAGGTCTGCCACGCCGTGCCATGCTGTGCCGTGTGTGTTTCCCATTTCTGGAGCAGGTCTGCACAGGGGAGAGCCCATGCCATGCCATGCCGTGCCATGCCGTGTTGAGCCATGTGTGTTTCCCATTTCTGGGGCAGGTTTGCACAGGGGAGAGGCCATGCCGTGCCATGCCGTGTTGAGCCATGTGTGTTTCCCATTTCTGGGGCAGGTTTGCACAGGGGAGAGCCCATGCCATGCCATGCCGTGCCATGCCGTGCTGTGTCATGTGTGTTTCCCATTTCTGGGGCAGGTTTGCACAGGGGAGAGGCCATGCCGTGCCATGCCGTGCCATGCCGTGCTGTGCCATGTGTGTTTCCCATTTCTGGGGCAGGTCTGCACAGGGGAGAGGCCATGCCGTGCCATGCCGTGTTGAGCCATGTGTGTTTCCCATTTCTGGGGCAGGTTTGCCATGCTGTGCCATGCTGTGCCATGTGTGTTTCCCATTTCTGGGGCAGGTTTGCCATGCCGTGCCATGCCGTGCTGTGCCATGTGTGTTTCCCATTTCTGGGGCAGGTTTGCCATGCCATGCCATGTCACGCTGTCACACTAAGCCATGCCATGTCACACCATCGTTTTGGGCTGTGTCAGTCGGTGTGTGACGGGGATGCTGGGTGTGGCTGTGCCATGCTGTGTCACACTGTCACACCGTCCCAGTTCATGTCATGTCTGCTGGGGGATGCTATGTGGGCGTGCTATGTCACACTGTCGCTCTGGGCCGTGCCGTGTCACACTGTCACTCTGGATTGTGCCATGTCACACTGTTGCTCTGGGCTGTGCCATGTCACACTTTCACTTTGGGCTGTGCCATGTCACACTGTCACTCTGGGTTGTGCCATGTCACACTGTCACTCTGGGCTGTGCCAGTTCATAGATGCTTGGGACATTGTGTCACACTGTGCTGGTTCATGTCATGAGGCCATGCTGTGCCATGTCACACTGTCACACCGTGCCCTATGATGCCAGATCTCATGCTGCGGCTGTGCCGTGTCACACTGTCACACCGTGCCCTATGATGCCAGATCTCATGCTGGGGCCGTGTCACACTGTCACACTGTCACACTGCCCTATGATGCCAGTTCTCATGCTGGGGCCATGCTGTGCCATGTCACACTGTCACACTGTGCTGGTTCATGTCATGGGGCCATGCTGTGCCATGTCACACTGTCACACTGTGCCCCATGATGCCAGTTCTCATGCTGGGGCCATGCCGTGCCGTGTCACACCGCGCTGGCAAGGTGGCAGGTGACACCGCAGTGGCAGTGTCTCTGGCAGTGTCCCTGGCAGCGTCACTCACGCAATGTACTGCTCCGTCTTGTTGAACTTCTTGGCCAGGTACTTGGCCGAGGCCTTGCTGGGGATCTTCACCATGGAGAGCTCCTTGCCGTAGCGCACCATGGCGCAGGGCGTGCGGCACGCGCAGTACTCGCTGTCCTTCGTCACCAGGAAGTCTGGGGGGGCGTGGGTGGGACGGGGACCCCCGGGACCCCCTGCCCACGGGGGGGAGGCGGGGTGCTCCGGGGACAGAGCTGGGTGGTGGTGGGTGCCACCCAGGGGGACAGGTGGGGGGACAAGTGTGCCACGAGTGCTGTTGGTGGCACAGGGAGGGGACCCGTCCCTGCGGATCTGGGGACAGCGGGGACCCCCACCCCAGTGGGGGCACAGGGACACCAGAGCTGCACTCGCAGAAATGGGGGCATGGGGAGGCTGAGAGGTTTTTGGGAGAGGCCAGGAGGGTGTCCAGGCCCACTGAGGGGCACAGGGACACTGGAGCTGCACTCACAGTGCTGGGGACACAGGGACATTGGAGCTACACCCGCAGAAATGGGGACATGGGGAGGCTGAGGGGTTCCCAGGAGAGGCCAGGGGGGTGTCCTGGCCCACTGAGGGGCACAGGGTACGTACCCAGCGCGGGGTCAGCGCACTCCTTGTACTGCTCCGGGGTGCAGACGTTGGCATTGCCTGCGGGGGGAGGCAGGGGTCGCAGGGGTCGCAGGGGCGGGGTTGGCCCCGCGGTCCCGCAGCCCCCCGGGCGTTCCCCCCCCCGGCTCACCCGGCCCCGCAGCCCCCCGGGCGTTCCCCCCCCCGGCTCACCCGGCCCCGCAGCCCCCCGGGCGTTCCCCCCCCCGGCTCACCCGGCCCCGCAGCCCCCCGGGCGTTCCCCCCCCCGGCTCACCCGGCCCCGCAGCCCCCCAGGCATCCCCCCCCGGCTCACCCGGCCCCGCAGCCCCCCAGCATCCCCCCCCGGCTCACCCGGCCCCGCAGCCCCCCGGGCATCCCCCCCCGGCTCACCCGGCATGTGCACCATGCGGCAGTTGCAGTTCTCGGCCAGGTAGCGCGTCTCGCAGTCCAGGCGGCAGGCGGTCAGGCTGTAGTTGGTGAAGAAGTCGGACTCGATGGGGGTGGCCTTGCAGTCCCCCCAGGGCGGGGGCAGGTACACCAGCTGCCGGGCACCCGCTAAGGAAAACACGGCGTCCTTGGGGCCCCCTGTCGACCCCAATGTCCCCGGTGTCACACCCCGGCCCACGGCAGTGCCAGCCCTGGGGGGTCCTGCCACCCCAGAGCCCCCCTCCCACCCTGTCCCCTCCTTGTGGGCCCTGGGGATGGGTGTCACAGCGATTGTCACCTGCGCCGGGTGCCACCACAGCGCAGTGTGGCAGGTGGCACTGTCAGGAACGGGACAATACCGGGTGGGGGGCTCAGCAGGGACCCCCCGCCGTCCCCTTGGCGCAGGGATCACACCTGGTGAAGCCCCAGCACCCCCCACCCGTGGGTGCCAAGGCCACATCGCTGCTGCCGCCGTGTTTCTGCCGCCCCTGCGCCGGCACACGTGGTGACACCCACCCGAGGCACCTAAATTTAGGTGTCTGGCTGCGGGGGCCGGGTGCCGCCACCCCCCCGGCGGCTGTTCTGCGGGAGCCGGGGGTCTCTGCCGGAGCTGCTGCCTGCACAGGGGCTGCTGGACCCGCCCTGGGACTGCCCCACACCCCGTGCTGCACCCCATGGCACGGCTGGGCACGGGGTGTCCCCATGGCTGTGGTACCCATGGCTTGGAATGTCCTCACAGGGCCCCCCTCTTTGGGGGTCCATTCTGATCCCTTTAGATCACCATGCTGAGCCCTTTGGGGGTCCATCCCAACCCCTGCAGGGGCCCATCCCAATCCCTGGGGGGGTCTGTGCCCAGCCCCGGGCGCCGTGCCCGGATACCCGCTGCTGCTGGCAGGAGACGAAGGTCTGGAAGCCGGGGGCAACACCAAAACCCAGCTGGTCGATGAAGGGCGGCTCGTCCTGGCTGTGGATCTGCACCTTCACCCCCACCTCAAACGAGGTCTCGTCTGCAGAGCAGGGGAGGGGGGTCAGTGCAGGGCAGGGGATTTCACCCATGTCCCCCCAGATGGGCATGTGCTCACCTGTGTGCCCCCAAAAGGAAAAGTACTCACTGGGGACCCAAGTGCTCTCTCACCTGTGTCCCCCCACACAGGCAGGGCTCACCTGTGTCCCCCCAGACGGGCAGGGCTCACCTGTGTCCCCCCACACGGGCAGGGGCTCACCTGTGTCCCTCCAGACGGGCAGGGCTCACCTGTGTCCCCCCAGAGGGGCAGGGCTCACCTGTGTCCCCACACAGGCAGGGCTCACCTGTGTCCCCCCAGAGGGGCAGGGCTCACCTGTGTCCCCACACAGGCAGGGCTCACCTGTGTCCCCACACAGGCAGGGCTCACCTGTGTCCCCCCACACGGGCAGGGCTCACCTGTGTCCCCCCAGACGGGCACAGCTCACCTGTGTCCCCACACGGGCAGGGGCTCACCTGTGTCCCCCCAGACGGGCAGGGCTCACCTGTGTCCCCCCACACGGGCAGGGCTCACCTGTGTCCCCAGACGGGCAGGGCTCACCTGTGTCCCCCCAGACGGGAAGGGCTCACCTGTGTCCCCCCAGACGGGAAGGGCTCACCTGTGTCCCCCCAGACGGGCACAGCTCACCTGTGTCCCCAGACGGGCAGGGCTCACCTGTGTCCCCAGACGGGCAGGGCTCACCTGTGTCCCCCCACACGGGCACAGCTCACCTGTGTCCCCCCAGACAGGCACAGCTCACCTGTGTCCCCAGACGGGCACAGCTCACCTGTGTCCCCCCAGACGGGCAGATACTCCTCCTGCTGCACGTTGAGCATCAGCTCCAGGCCGTTGCCGGAGCCGCCCTGCAGCGTGGTCAGCACCTCGCGGCCCGGCCCCCCCGGGTTGAAGGTGTAGCACTTCCCCAGGCGTGTGAAGATCTGCAGTGACACGGGGCACACGTGGGACACGGGGACAGGGCCCTCGCTGCCACTGCGGGGACCCCGTGGGGACGTGGGGATGGGGCACTCAGTGGGGACCCTGGGGGGACACACATGGGGACACAGGGACACACATGGGGACACAGCAGTGGGGATTTCAGTGCCCCACAGGATCCCAGTACCCTCAGAGCAGGACCCCAATGCCCCACAGGGCCCAGGATGGGGGTCCCAGTACCCTCAGAGCAGGATCCCAATGCCCCACAGGGCCCAGGATGGGGGTCCCAGTACCCTCAGAGCAGGATCCCAGTGCCCCACAGGATCCCAGTACCCTCAGAGCAGGATCCCAGTGCCCCACAGGGCCCAGGATGGGGATCCCAGTACCCTCAGAGCAGGACCCCAATGCCCCACAGGGCCCAGGATGGGGGTCCCAGTACCCTGAGAGCAGGATCCCAGTGCCCCACAGGATCCCAGTACCCTCAGAGCAGGATCCCAATGACCCACAGGGATCCCAGTGTGCTGGGGGAGGATGGCAGTGCCCCCAGGAGAAGACAGGGATGTTGGTGGTGCCTGTGCTGCCAGGGCTCTGCAGGGATATTGGGTTTCGTCGCCGTCCCAGGGAACATGTGGGGACACTTGAGATGGGAAGGCACAAGCCAGAGCAGTGATGGGGAGCAGGACTCCTTTGTCATGGCAGAGGCCACCACGTCCCCTTAGGACCTGAGAGCAAATCCTGGGCCAGCCCCCCACCCGAGGGACCCCAGGGAGCTGCACCCCCAGCCAGGAACCCTGGGGTGACCTTGAGCTCCCAGGGATCAGAACCCACAGCCAGGGACCCTGGGGTGACCCTGAGCCCCCAGGCTGGTCCCACGGCCCCCCAACTCCTGCCACACAGTCCCATGGCATCGTGTCCCTCTCTGCTGTGGGTGCCCCCACCCGGGGTTATGTCCCACGGGGGGGAGCGGAGGGGGCGTTGCTGTGACAACCAGCTGCTCCCAAAGTGGGGACCCGTTGCCATGGCAATGCGGTGCCCAAGGAGGAAAGGGGGGGGCGGGTGTCATGGCAACGGCTGCCCGGCATGGGGATGCTGGGGGGGGCATGGGTGGGGACAGTGATGGGGACACAGCCCCAGCAGTGCCAGTCCTCCTGCGCTCCACGCTCGGGGTCACACAGGGACCCCCAGCCCTGCGCCCTGGGGACCCCCAGCCCTGCACCCCGGGGACCCCCAGCCCTGCTCCCCAGGGACCCCCAGCCCTGCACCCCAGGGACCCCCAGCCCTGCTCCCCAAAGATCCCCAGCCCTGCTCCCCAGGGACCTCCAGCCCCACTCCTCAGGGACCCCCAGCCCTGCTCCTTGAAGACCCCCAGCCCTGCTCCCCGGGGACCCCCAGCCCTGCACCCTGGGGACCCCCAGCTCCGCTCCCCAAACATCCCCTGTCCTCACATCCCCATCCTGCCCCATCCCACTGGTCCTGGGGGAGGCGAGAGGGGACACAGAGAGGAGGCATTTGGGGCCTCACCACTTTTCCAGGAATCTCAGGGATGCTGAGGCCCGGACTGGGATGAGGGACACAGGGACACAGGGACACAGGGCCAGAGCTCAGCACCGTGGCCCAGGGCAGAGGATCCCAAGCCAGGACTAAACCTGGCTGAGCCTGGGGATTTGGGGAGGTGGAGCCAGGACCCTGCTGCTTTACCAGGCACCTGCCACCCACCCCAAGTTCTGCTCTGGGGACCCTCAGCCCTCCTGCCACATCCTGGACCTCAAACCCAGGGACCATCAGCAGTGCCTGGCCCTGCTATGGGGACACTGGCAGAGCAGCTCTGGCCACGGGCACTGGGGCACTGGGGGCACAGGGAGCATGGGGGGCACAGGGAGCATGGGGGGAGCATGGGGGGCACAGGGGGAACAGGGGGAGCATGGGGGGCACAGAGGGAACATGGGGGGCACAGGGAGTATGGGGGGCACAGGGGGCACAGGAGGCACAGGGGGCACAGGGGGAGCATGGGGGGCACAGGGAGCATGGGGGGCACAGGGGGTACAGGAGGCACAGGGGGCACAGGGGGAGCATGGGGGGCACAGGGGGAACAGGGAGCATGGGGGCACACACCTGACAAAGGGCAGCTCGTCCCTAAGCTGCGTGGTGAGTTAATTAGTGCTCTAAGAGCATTAAGGTGACAGTAATTGCTGGGGACAGTGATGTGGATGGGCAGAGCTGGCATGGCAGACGTGAGCTGCCCAGTGCCCACGCTGCTGCCCGGTGCTGCTGTGGCAGGGGGGAAGTGTCTGTGGTGTCCATGTCACCATCGCTGCCTGTGCCACTGTCCCTGCCTGTCCTGCCTGTGCCACCATCCCTGCCTGTGTCAATGTCCCTGCCCATCCCTGTGTTCCCTGCCTGTGTCACTGTCCCTGCCTGTCCTGCCTGTGCCACCATCCCTGCCTGTGCCACTGTCCCTGCCTGTCCTGCCTGTGCCACCATCCCTGCCTGTGCCAATGTCCCTGCCCATCCTGTCTGTGCCACCATCCCTGCCTGTGCCAATGTCCCTGTCCATCCCTGTGTCCCTGCCTGTACCACCGCCCCTGTCCATCCTGCCTGTGCCAATGTCCCTGCCTGTCCTGTCTGTGCCACCATCCCTGCTCATCCTGTCTGTGTCCCTGCCTGTGCCACCACCCCTGTCCACCCTGTCTGTGCCACTGTCCCTGCCCATCCCTGTGTCCCCTGTCTGTGCCACTGTCCCTGTCCACCCTGCCTGTGCCACCATCCCTGCCCATCCCTGTGTCCCTGCCCGTGCCACTGTCCCTGCCTGTCCTGCCTGTGCCACCATCCCTGTCCACCCTGCCTGTGCCATCATCCCTGCTCATCCTGCCTGTGCCACTGTCCCTGCCTGTCCTGCCCATGCCACCGCCCCTGTCTACCCTGCCTGTGCCACCACCCCTGTGTCCCCTGCCTGTGTCACTGTCCTTGTCCATCCCTGTCCACCCTGTCTGTGCCAATGTCCCTGCCTGTCCTGCCCATGGCACTGTCCCTGCCCACTCTGCCTGTGCCACCATCCCTGCCCATCCCTGTGTCCCCTGCCTGTGCCACTGTCCCTGCCCTGGTCTGGGGGCTGCAGTGGGGGGTCACAGCAGGAGACCCCCGCCCATGCCAGGCATGGAGGAGCTGCCCATGGGGCCTCTGTGCCAACAGTCAGGGCAGCACCTGCTGAGGGCTGTGCCCAGTGACCTGAGGCTGGCACAGGTGCTGGGGGCTGCACCTGTCAGTGGTGACATCCCATATACAGGAGAGCACCCCACACCTGTGAGCATCCTGTACCTGTGACACCCCACATGCACCTGTGAGCATCCTCTACCTGTGAGTATCCTGTGCCCACCACCATCCCTGCTCAGTGTCTGCGTGCCAGCAGAGACCCCCAGCCCGCAGGGAGCCCCCAGCCCACACAGAGCCCCCAGCAGAGACCCCCAGCCCGCACAGAGCCCCCAGCAGGGACCCTCAGCCCACACAGAGCCCCCAGCAGAGACCCCCAGCCCACACAGAGCCCCCAGCACAGACCCCCTAGCCTGCACAGAGTCCCCAGCAGAGACCCCCAGCCCACACAGACCCCCCAGCACAGCCCTGCTCTATCCTGGCCACTTTTCGCAGCCCCCTGTCACCCCTGGGGACCCCCAGCCCTGCTCCCCAGGGACCCCCAGCCCCCGGGGTGGGGAGACATCCCTGTCTGGGAGCGGGGCGGGCAGGGGCTGGGGGTGCTGCGGGCTGTGTGGGCCGAGAGAGGGGATCACCTCAGCCGCTGTGTGACCCCCGCAGCCCCCCTGGGACCCCCGCCCGGGCTCGGGGCACTCACCACGGTGAAGTTGCGGGCGGAGCAGCCGGTGCCGCGGAAGGAGCACTGCAGCAGCATCTCGGCCAGGTCGTGCCCCGTGCGGTTGTAGAACTCGGCCATGCTGAAGGGCTTGGCCTTGAAGTTCTTGAAGTTGGCCTTGTCGCGCAGCGCGGCCAGGACGTGCGGCTCGGCCAGCTGCGGGTTGCTGATCTCGTAGCGCTCGTTGAGCAGCGCCAGCAGCTCGCCCACGTGGTACATGTCGTTGCGGGTGATTTTGGAGAAGCGGAACTCGTTGAGGTTGCAGATGGTGATGGCCGGGAAGGTGAGGTTGCGGGCGGCCACCTCGTCCAGCTTGGTGACGTGCGGGTAGGTGAGGAAATAGGCGACGCGCTCGGCGCACACCAGCAGCAGCAGCCCCAGCGAGCCCAGGAAAAAGCCGCCCCACAGCACCCGCCGCAGCGACACCGCCCCGTAGGCGAAGACGTGGCTGATGCCGTGCAGAGAGGAGCTGTGCGCGAAGGCCCGCAGGCTGGACGGCCCCTCGCCCTCCCCGCTGCCCTCAGAGCCCCTCCTCATCCTCCTGCCGGGCTGGGGGCGCCGCGGGGCCCCGCAGCCTCAGCCCATCGCCGCGCCGGGGAGGGGACCGGGGGGGGGAGGAGGAGGAGGAGGAGGAGGAGGGTGGGCAGGGGAGAGGGAGGCTGGAGGTGGGGAGGGGGCAGGACCGGCCGCGGCGCTCCCCCCGGTCCGTCACGGGGCCGGGGCCGGTGATGCCCGGGCGGTGCCGGTGGGAGCGGAGCGGAGCGGAGCAGAGCAGGGCAGAGCGGAGCGGAGCAGCCCCGTCCCGGCTCCAGCCCCGGCTCCAGCCCCGGCTCCGAGTCCAGCCCCGGCTCCGAGCCCGGTCCCGGCTCCGCTCCCGAGTCCAGCCTCGCTGCCCCTCCTGAGCCCGCTCCCGGCTCTGTTCTCTATTCCCAGCCCCGGTCCCGGTCCCGGTCCCAGTCCCGGCTCTGTTCTCTATTCCCGGCCCCGCTCCCGGTCCCGCCGCTCCGCAGCCGCCGCCGCCCCCGCCGTCCCCCCCCCCCCCGCCCCTCCCGCTCGGCTCCACCCGCCGCCCCCGCCCGCGGCCGCAGCCTCGGGGTTCGGGGGGTTCGGGGGGTTCGGGGGGTTCGGGGGGGGCCCACACCCCTGGGGAACGCGGGAGGGGCAGCGGAGAGAGCCCCTTTATCGGGGAACCGGGGTCACGCTGAGGTCACTTCATCCATCCCCGGGTCACACAGGGGTCCCCCCATCCATCCCGGGAAATGATGCGGTGGAACCTTCACCCCAGAGATGTCACAGGGTCCCCCCACCCCGGGGGTCACACAGAGTCTCCCCTCCCAAGGCTGACCCACCGGACCCCCCTCCCCTCCCCGGGAGGGTCCTGCGGGGCTCATCCGACCCCCGGGGGCACCCAGGGGTTCCCCCCGCCAGGGGGGTGACACGAGGGTCCCCTGCCCCGAGGGGCAGCGCAGGGGACAGTCCAGCCCGGGGTGTTGTGAAGGGGTGACCCCCATTCCAGGGGTCCCCACCCTGGGGTTGTGCAGAGGGTCCCGACCCCAGAAAGGTGACAGAGGGTCCCGCCACTCCTGGGGGGCGAGAGGGACACGAGGGACACCCCCTCCCCTCCAGGGGGGCTCACAGGGGGGTCTCCCCACCCCAGGGGGTCACCCGGGGGTTCTCCCCGCCTGGGGGGTGACACCCGAGCCCCCCTTTCCCGGGGGAATATCGGGGTCCCCCATCACAGGAATCACCCAAGGGCTGCTCCAGCCCGGAGGGGGTTCAGGGGTCCCCCAGCCCGAGGTGACCCCTCCAACCCTCCAGGGGGTGTTTGCAGCGTTTCCTCACCCGGGAGTGACAGGGACCACCCGACATGGGGGACACGGGGGACCCCCCACCCCAAGGGTCACACAGGGAACCCTCACCCCCACAGGGGTCCCACATCTCGAGAGGGGTCTCTCACCCCAAACAGGGGGTGACACAGGGGACCCCCACCCCGTGGGGGGCAGTGCAGCCAGGGCAGGGGGCGTGGCCAACCCCTCAAACCCCGCCCACAAACACACGTCACTCCCCTCGGTCCCGCCCACAGCCCCGCCCCCCTGGTGCCAAGGGCGCCCTCTAGCGGCGCACAGGACCCATCACAACATCCCACCAACAAAGGGGACCCCCAAATCCGCCTTGCAGCCCTGGTTTATTGGGGAGCAGCGGGGGGACCCCTCAGGACCCCTCCTTAGTCTGCCGTCGGATGAGCTCGGCGTAGAGACCCCCCTGCCGCAGCAGCTGCTCGTGTGTCCCTGCCTGTGGGGACAGTGGGGACAGCGGGGACAGCGGGACAGTGTCACCTGCAGGAGTGACCCATGTGCCACCCGTCCCCACCCGGCCCCAGGCCTCACCTCGGCCACGCGTCCCTGGGCCAGCACGGCGATGAGGTGCGCGGCCCGGATGGTGCTGAGGCGGTGGGCGATGAGCAGCACGGTGCGCCCCGCGGCCGCCCTGTCCAGCGCCTCCTGCACCGCCCGCTCCGCCCGCGCGTCCAGCGCGCTCGTGGCCTCGTCCAGGATCAGCACGGCCGGGTCCTTGAGCAGCGCCCGGGCGATGGCGATGCGCTGCTTCTGCCCCCCGGAGAGCGCCGTGCCGCGCTCGCCTGCAGGACACCCAGGGGTGGGGGGCACCGTGGGGTGGGGGGGCACCGTGGGGAGGGGGGACACCGTGGGGAGGGGGGACACCGTGGGGTGGGGGACACCATGGGGATGGCCGTGCTGCACCATCCCAGGGGACCCCCCAGAATGCCCGTGCCGCATCAGCCTGGGGAGACCCCTCCAGCCCAGAGCCAAGAGCCTCCCACATCCAAACCTTGTCCCTCCTATCCCCATCCCTAACTCCACCCCTATCCCTATCCCCATCCCATCCCATCCCCATCCCCATCCCATCCCATCCCATTATCCCGATCCCCATCCCTATCCCCATCCCATCCCCATCCCATCCCCATCCCCATCCCCATCCCCATCCCATCCCATCCCATCCCCATCCCATCCCCATCCCATCCCATCCCATCCCATCCCATCCCCATCCCCATCCCTATCCCATCCCCATCCCATCCCCATCCCATCCATACCCCTACTCTTACCCCTATCCCCATCCCTATTCCTATCCCCATCCCTTATCCCCATCCCAGCACAGCCACAGCTCCTCTGGCACAGCTGGACACCAGCAGTGACCAGGGGCCGGTCGGTGTCTGGCAGGGCCGGGGTCACCCCGGCGGGGGTTCCGTACCCACGATGGTGTTGTAGCCCTCGGGGAAGGTGCGGATGAAGCCGTCGGCGTTGGCGAGCCGGGCGGCCTCGAACACCTCGGCGTCAGACGCTCCCGGCTTCCCAAAGCGGATGTTCTCCATGATGGTCGTGCCAAACAGCACCGGCTCCTGCGGCAAAACCCAGCACTGAGCCTCCCTCCCCTTCCCCAGGGGCAGCCGGGGGTCTTGGCCTGCCCCCCTCCCGTCCCCACCTGGCTGATGAAGCCGATGACCTGTCCCCGCAGCCAGGAGGGGTCCAGGCTGGCGATGTCGTGCCCGTCCAGGGTGATGGTTCCTGCCGTGGGCTCGTAGAAACGCTCCAGCAGCGCTGCCACCGTTGACTTCCCTGGGGAGGAGACCCCTGAGCCCCCCTGCTCCGGACCCCGGGGGGGTTCCCAGTCCCTGGCACACACTGGGTGCACTCAGCAGAGGATTGGGGGGCAGGAGGATTCACTCAGGGAGAGGGTGGGGGGCTCTGGTACCTCCTCCAGAGGGTCCCACGATGGCCACGGTCTGGCAGGGGGGCAGAGTGAGGCTGAAATCCTCCAGGACACGGTAGCCAGGCCGGGTGGGATAACTGCAGGGAGAGGAGCAGGGGCTGCAGGGCTTTGGGGACGTGGTGCCAATCACCCCGTCCATGAGGGGGCTCAGGGAGCCACGGGGGGCCAGGCAGGGGCCTGGGGGACTCACCTGAAGGAGACGTGGTTGAAGCAGATGTGTCCACGCAGGGAGTGGGCAGGGATGGAGATTCCCCCCTGCAGCGGCACGAGGGGCTCCAGCCTCAGCAGCTCAAAGACACGGGCACCAGCACTCAGACCCCTCACCACCTGTGGGGGGACAGCAGGAGCACCTCATGGTCCCCCAGACCCCACCTCATGGTCCCCCAGGCCCCCAGACCCCACCTCATGGTCCCCCAGGCCCCAGACCCCACCTCACGGGCGCTCAGACCCCACACCACCTGCAGGGAAGGTGGTGAAAACATCCCCAGAGCCCCAAACCCGAATCCCCAGCCTCAGGGGGTGCCAGGACCCCTCACCCACCTACCTGGCCCATCAGGATGGAGATGTTGGCCAAGGACCTGGGATGCACAAGGACAGAGGCTGAGCCCAGGGCTGTGCCCAGGCAGGCACAGGAGTACAAAGGGAACCGCTGAGCCCTGCCCTGACCTTTGCACCGTCTGCGAGGCCACCAGGAAGGACATGAGGTCCCCAGGTGAGAGCTCGTCTCCTGCCATCAGGGAGCCACCGACGAAGATGGTTCCCAGCACGATGCCTGTGGGGCGGGGGCAGAGCTGGGATTTGAGGGGGACACGCAGAAGGGATTTTGGAGGGGGTCCTGCCCAAGGGGCTGCCACCCCACTATGTGACCCCCACTCACCATTGAGTGCCAGGTTGGAGAGCCCCTGGAAGGCGGCGATGCCGAGTCCCAGCTGCTCGCTCAGGTGTCCAGCACGGTCCACCTCGGCACGGAACAGCCTGGGGCAGGGACGGGCTGGGGTCCTGCACTGCCACACCCCCCCACCACCACCCCCAAGCCCCCCACCCTTCCCCTTACCCCGCCTGCTGCTCCTCCATGGCAAAGGCGCGCACCGTCCGCACGTTGCCCAGCGCCTCGTCGGCCACCACGGTGGCCTTGGCCACCTGCAGGGACGGGGGGACAGTGGGGACAGCGTGGCCTCGGGGCTGGCAGGACACACGGCAGGGGGCTCAGGTGAGGGTTACCTGCTCCTGTGCCTGGCGGGACAGGCTGCGGAGGAAGGCACTGATGAAGGCACCGGCGCTCACCAGCACCGGCAGCGTCACCAGCAGGAGCCCGGTGAGCTTGGGCGAGAGCAGGTACAGCGACACGAAGCACCCGGCGGTCTGGGTGCCGCTGCGCAGGCCCTGGAGGGACAGGGGGCACAGTGAGTGGGGGGACAGGGGGCTGGGAGACCACCGGGCTCGCCCAGGAGGTAGCTGTGCTCACCTGGGAGATGACCAGCTTGAAGGAAGACTTGAACTCCTGGACGTCGGACGTCAGCCGTGCCACCAGCTGCCCCGTGCGCGTGGCGTCGAAGAAAGCCACCTCCTGCCTGCCGGGGGAGCGGTGGGTGGGGGTGTCAGGGTCTGTCTGTGGGTGTGTTATGCCCCACAACTGTCTCCGATGGTTGAAGACCAAGACCCCAAAGAGACTGGGGAGAGCCCCAGGCCTGGCTGAGGTGGGGCCTTGCCGAGGGCTGATACACATCTCCACGAGAACGGAATGCAAGAACAATAGTAGCTCGTTACAGTGGACTGAGCTGACAATACTGACCGTGCTAGAAGGGCACAGCTTGAGCTCGTTCCTGAGCCCCCAACCTTAACACAGGTGCCTGCCTTGGCTCTGTGCCCCTCGCTTGGTTCCCTTTGGCTCCATGACACTCACCTGGTCCTTGTCCCGACCACCCTATAAAGACTCTGCGGATCCCGTGCACCCTTTGTGATCCCCCCACTGGAGAAGATCCCGTCCATGGGCATCTCTACGCCTTGAGGACTCCGACTCTCCACGTTGGTAGCTATAACCACCTTACTCTCTTTCTCCATCTTTCTCACTATTCTCTATTTTCTTTCCCCACTATCGCATTGTGGGCACTAAATAAAAGCGCATTTTTTGTTTAAGCAAACTGGTTTGTCCCCTGTGGTGTCTTTTGCGCTTTGAGATCTCCAAAACCAACCATCGGGTTCCCCGCAGATGTTTGGGGACCCTGACAGGGGGTCCCTGCGTGCCCACCCGTCCCGTGCCCCCTCCCTGCCGGGGGTACCTGAGCAGGGCACTGAAGAGCGCCTTGCGCATGTTGCCGGCCACCTGCTCCCCGACACGGGCCAGCAGCGCGATGTACCCGAAGGTCAGCAGGCCCTGCGGGATGGAGGGGTCAGCAGGGATGGGGGACACCCTTAGGACCCCCCACCCGCCCTTTGGGGGGGTCAGCACTCACCTGCAGGCAGTAGACGGCCAGGAGGCGCAGGGCCGGGCGCCGCACCTCGCGCAGGTAGGTGGGGACGTGGCCGCGGGCGCAGTGCGACACCACGTTCACCAGCTGCCCCAGCAGCACCGGGATCCGCACGTTGAGCAGCGCCGCGCCCAGAGCCAGCTGCGGGGACAGGGATGGGACAGGGATGGGACAGGGACGGGGATGGGGACAGGGATGGGACAGGGACAGGGATGGGACAGGGATGGGACAGGGACGGGGATGGGACAAGGACAGGGATGGGACAGGGATGGAACAGGGACAGGGATGGGACAGGGACGGGGATGGGACAGGGATGGAACAGGGACAGGGATGGGACAGGGATGGGACAGGGACGGGGATGGGACAGGGACAGGGATAGGACAGGACAGGGATGGGACAGGGACAGGGACAGGGCAGGGACAGGGCTGTCAGCACCGGGACAGCAGCACCCAGGGTGTCATGCCATGGCACCACAACAGTAGGTGGCCTGGCACAGCACTGCAACACTGGGTGTCACACCATGGCACTGGACAGTGGGTGTCATGCCTTGGGGACAGTGGATGTCACACCATGGCACTGGGACAGTGGGTGTCACTTCATTGCACCAGACAGTGGGTGTCACACCATGGCACTGGACAGTGACAATCCCCTGTCAGCACTGGTATGGTGGCTGTCACACTGTGGCACTGGGACAGCACGTGTCACCCAACAGCAGACACCAGGATGTGGTGGGTGTCACGCAATGGCATCAGGACAGTGGCTGCCACACCTTGGGGACAGAGTCTGTCACACCATGAGGACACATGGGGACAGGGCTGTGACACCCCTGCACAGGGACCATGGCCACCACGCTGTGGCACTGGGACAATGACAGCCAGGGATGACAGGTGTCATACCATGTCAGTGGGACACAGGCCATCATGCTGTGACACCGGGACAGTGTGTCACCCCACAGCACAAATGTGACACAGGGACAGTGGGGACAACCATGGCCACCCCCTGTCCCCAACTCACCACGACAGCAGCAGACAGCGCCAGGAGCTGCGGGCGCAGGAAGGTCCAGAACAGTGGCCAGTCAAAGGGGGGCTCCGGGGGCGACTCTGGAGCTTTGGGGTCGCCGGAGGGGACAGCGGGGACAGTGGGGACAGCAGTGGCCTCCTGGCAGTGCACGGCCGTGCGCAGCAGCCCCAGCACCACCGCACAGCCCGTGGCCGACCCCGCCAGGAGCAGCCCCCGGGGGGCCGGGGGGGCTGGGGGCAGCCGGGGGGGCCTGGCCAGCCCCAGGCGCCCCCCATACCTGAAACTGGGGACAGGGCGTGAGTCAGGGGGGGCCCAAGTGGGGGAGCCCCCAGGGATCACCCCAGTGATCTCAGAATCCCATCTCCCCACACCAACAGTTGTGCTCCTGCCTCCAAAGGATTCAGGAGTCCAAGAGCCCCCCAGCACCGCCTGGACCCCCAGAATTCTGGATCCCCCCACCAAAAGTTGGGGAGCCCCCAGGGATCACCCCAGTGATCTCAGAATCCCATCTCCCCACACCGAGAGTTGTTCTCCTGTGTCCAAGGAGTCCAGGAGCCTCCCAGAACCGCCTGGACCCCCAGAGTCCTGGATCCCCCCCCCAAGAGTTGGGGAGCCCCCAGGGATCACCCCAGAATCCCATCTCCCTGCACTAAGAGTTGTGCACCTGCCTACAAGGGATCCAGGAGTCCAGGAGCCCCCCAGAACCACCTGGACCCCCAGAGTTCTGTCTCCCCCCCCTAAGAGCTGGGGAGCCCCACCGATCACCCCAGGGATCTCAGAATCCCATCTCCCTGCACCAGGAGTTGTGCTCCTGCCTCCAATGGACCCAGGAGTTCAGGAGCCCCCCAGAACCGCCTGGAACCCCAGAATTTGGATCCCCCAAGAGTTGGGGTGCCCCCACCACCCACGGGCCCCGTGAGTTTGGGAACCCCTGAACACCCCAAAACTGCAGAGTCCGGGCTCCCCGCCCCGCACCAGGCCCAGAGTGGGGGTCGTTCCTCTCCAGTTACCTCGGGGCCCCCCAGTGTCACCTGCCCAGGTGTGACCCCCGCTGTGACCCCAGGGACCCCCAAACCTCCCCAACCCGGCCCCCCCTGGTACCCCCCAGTTGTTTGGGAGCCCCCGCGAGTTCCCGGGACCCCCGAGACCCCCCAGACCCCTGAGACCCCCCAGACCCCCGAGACCCCTGAGACCCCCCGGGAGTTCCTGGGACCCCTGAGACCACCCAGACCCCCGCGCCCCGTGTCCGGGCACTGAGAGCGGGGGTTCCCTCGCCCCAAAGCCCCCCCAGACCCCCGGGACCCCCCGAACCCCCCGGTACCTGCGGGCCGGGCCGGAGAGCGGCCGGAGCCGGGGCCAAGCGCCCGCCGCCCGCAGCAACAGCACCGGGAGCGGCATGGCGGGGACGGGGCGGGGCCCGGACAGGGGGCGGGACGGGACAGGGGGCGGGGACAGGGGGCGGGAATGGGGACAGGGGGCGGGGCCGGGGGGCGGTACCGGGCACAGGGGGCGTGGTGGGGACAGGGGGCGGGGACAGGGGGCGGTACCAGACACACGGGGCGGTACCGGGGAGGCGGTACCGGGACCACGGGGCGGGCTGGGGGAGGTACCGGGCGTGGTACCGGACACAGGGGGCGGCACCGGGAACACGGGGCGGGTCTGGGCGGGAACAGGAACAGGGGCCGGGCCGGGGGGGGAGCTGGCACCGAGGGGGGCGGTACCGGGGGGGCGGAGCCGGGCACAGGGAGCGGGCTGGGGGCGGTACCGGGGGTGGTACCGGCCACACGGGGCGGGTACATGGGAACACGGGGCGGTACCGGCGAGGCGGGAACGGGGGGGCGGCACCGGGGGGCGGTACCGGGCGGGGCGGTACCGGAAGGGGCGGGGCGGGACCCGGTACAGGGGGCGGTACCGGGGAGGCGGGACCCGGTGCAGGGGGCGGTACCGAGCACACGGGGCGGTACCAGGAGCGGTACCGGGCGGAACCGGGAGCATGGGGTGGTACCGGGGGGCGGGAACGGGTGCCAGGGGGATGGTACCAGGAACACGGGGCGGTACCGAGCACACGGGGTGGGTCGGGGGAGGTACCGGGGGCGGTATCGGGCACAGGGGGGCGGTACCAGGGGTGGTACCGGGGGCGGCACCGGGCGGGCGGAGCCCCAGCCCCGCGGCCCGGGCCCTGCACCGGCCCCGACCCCTCTCGGGCTCCTGGGGCCCTGCCCTGACCCCTCCGGGCCCGGTCCGGTACCGCCCCCGGCCCCGCCCCGGGACCCCCCGGGACCCCCCGACCCCCAACCCCCGGGGCTGCCCCATGGCCGGGAGCGGCACCCGCGGGCACCGAGCGGCGCCGTGAGCCCCGGACACGGGCCGGACACGGGCCGGACACGGGCTGGACACGGGCCGGACACCGGCCCCGAGCGCCAGGTGAGCCCCGACAGGGCACCGGGGGGGGGCAGAGGGACCCCCGGGACCCCAGGGACCCCCCAGGGACCCCCCGGGACCCCCCCGGGACCCCCCCGGGACCCCCCAGGGACCCCCAGGGACCCCCCGGGACCCCCCGGGCGGGCAGAGCGGGGCCTGGGCCGGGGGTGTCCCCTGCGGGCCCGGGGGGGTCCCCAGGGGGGGTCCCGGGTCACTGCGGGGTCACCGAGCAGCTCCTGGCACAGCCCTGTGTCCCCACGGGGCTGTCACCCCAGTGTCCCCATCCCAGGTGTCCCTGTCCCCCCCACGGTGTCCCTGTCCCCCCTCAGGTGTCCCTGTCCCCCCCCCCAGTGTCCCTGTCCCCCCCCCAGGTGTCCCTGTCCCCGTGCGGGGCTCCCCGTGACACAGGTGACACAGGTGACAACGCACGTGTGTCCCGGCAGGGTCACCAGGGCCATTCCCTGTCCCCGGGGTTGTCCCTGTCCCTTGTCCCCTCTCCCCTGTCCCCTGTCCCTGTCCCCGTCCCCGTCCCTGTCCCCTGTCCCTGTCCCTGTCCCTGTCCCTGTCCCTGTCCCCGTCCCTGTCCCCTGTCCCTGTCCCCTGTCCCCTGTCCCTGTCCCCGTCCCTGTCCCCTGTCCCTGTCCCCTGTCCCTGTCCCCTGTCCCCTGTCCCCTGTCCCTGTCCCTGTCCCCGTCCCTGTCCCCTGTCCCTGTCCCCTGTCCCTGTCCCCTGTCCCCTGTCCCTGTCCCCTGTCCCTGTCCCTGTCCCTGTCCCTGTCCCCTGTCCCCTGTCCCTGTCCCTGTCCCCGTCCCTGTCCCCTGTCCCTGTCCCCTGTCCCTGTCCCCTGTCCCCTGTCCCTGTTCCCTGTCCCCTGTCCCTGTCCCTGTCCCTGTCCCTGTCCCTGTCCCCAGGGCTGTCCCCACTGCCCAGCCCCGCCCGGGGACCCCCCGCCCCGCCCCCCCCCGGTGACACTCGGGGTCTATTTTGGGGCCCCGCGGGTATTTTTGTCTCCCGGATTTGGGGCGGGGCCGG
Organism: Zosterops lateralis; assembly: GCF_965231275.1. Taxonomy (NCBI): domain Eukaryota; kingdom Metazoa; phylum Chordata; class Aves; order Passeriformes; family Zosteropidae; genus Zosterops; species Zosterops lateralis. Next base: position 62,809 of record NW_028154487.1, read on the forward strand.
GCAGTGTCACCGCCCGCGGGGACACCCGACCGGGGGTGTGGCCTCTGTCCCCAGGGGGGTCCCCAAGGGGGTCGGGCCCCTCCTGCTGCCCCAGCCCCGCCCCCGGCCCTGGAGAGGTGAGTCAGGCCCGGCCAGGTGAGTCAGCCCGGGACAGGTGGGGCCAGGTGGTGACACCTGTGGCCACTGGCCCGGCCGGACACCGGCTGGGGACACCCCGGGGGACACTGGGGACACGCGGAGCTGCGGTGAGGGGACAGTGGGGGGTGGGCGGGGGGTCCCATCCTTCCCCAGGGGCGGTGGTCCCATCCAGGGGTTTGAGGGTCCCATCCGGGGGTTTGGGGGTCCCATCCTTCCCCAGGGGTGGGGGTCCCATCCGGGGTTTGAGGGTCTCTTCCCAGAGTTTTCCATCCCGTCCTCCCTTATGGGGTCTGTCCCCCTGTCCCAAGGTCGGGGGTCCTGCCCTGCCCCAGGGGGGTGGGGGGTCGGGAGGCAGTGAGGACCCCCAGGGCCCAGGGCTGGTTCTGCTTTGGGCTGCTGCCCCCCGGCTTGGGGAGGGGGGGTCTGTGGGGAGGAGGTCTCTGGGGCGCTGTGGACACGGGAGTCCATGGGAAATGGGGTCTGTGGGGGTCTGTGGACAGGGGGGTCCATGGGGAGGGGGTCTCTGGGGGTCTCTGGGGGTCCATGGGGGCAGAGCTGTCCCCACACTCGCCCTGGGCAGCACAGCCCGGCCCGGGGGGCTCAGCTGGGGGCGGCACTGGGGACCCTCAGTCCATGCAGGGGGTCCCCCCGGGGGTCCCTCCCGGGATGTCCCGGGGGTCACGGCACGGGGGGTCCCCCAGGATGTCCCGGGGGTCACGGCGGGCCTGGCACTGCCCCGGCCGGTGCGACAGGACGGGCCGGTGTCACCTGCGGTGTCACCTGCGGTGTCACTTTGCCCGCGGCCGGGGCCAGCTCAGGCCACCCCAATTCGGGGCACGCTGAGACTCCCCGGTGGCATTTCCTGTGCCCCACACCTGCCCCCGGCCCCCCTGTGCCCCACACCTGCCCCCGGCCCCACACCTGC
>NW_028154486.1:0-62202 GCF_965231275.1 Zosterops lateralis
AATGAACTGACAACCTACAGCACGAATCAAAGTCAAGTAACAGAAGATGAAATGTTATAAACAAAAGGGTAAACATTGCCCCTTTGAGGTCTAAGGCTGGATTAGAAAGGGAGAAGAAAAAACTTGTTATTTTAAATACATGGCACATGAAAAAAAGATGGTTCCTACTGCTGAAAGGACCCAAAGTATATTCAAAGTTCTAAGAACTTGAAATGCACTGGGTGTTTAAAAATTTGTTTGTTGTTGGATTTTTAAATCTGGATCTATTTATTTTCCTGTATTATTTCACTGTACTTATTATTTTATTTTACCGAATCTATTTTATTTTATTAGCTAAATTAAAAATCCCCCTTTCTTAAAAGTTTGCAAAGCTTGTGTATCTGTAGGCTTTCGTGGTCATGTGTATGTGAAGTGGTGAACCACAAGCACAAAATTTCAGAGCTGCAGAAAAGAGTCTGTACTTCAGTTCTGGGAGAAGGGAGAGAGTGGAGAGAGAACAGTAGCTACCAGTGCAGGCTGCGTTTAGGTTCCCATGTGCAAGAGACAACCAGGACCTGTCCCAAGGAGCAGAGCCAGGTGCAATGGCAAGGAGGTTCCTGCAAGCAAACCAGGAGGCAGCCAGTGCCTGAGAGGCAGCAGCAGCAGCATGGGGACATCCATAATGGCGGCACATTGTTGGGTTACAACTAAAACCTTGACTGAGAAAAAAAAAAAAGTATTCTTAAGGTATCTCCAATATATGAGAATGTAACTTCCAGTTTATACACTCCCTAGAATCTGAGAATGGATCCTCAGTGCCAATGAGACATCAGTCTCTTTCTTTATGTGTTGAATTAGCATCTTTTGGATGTTTCATTCATAAAGCACTTCATAATATTTGTATATTAAGCTGGAAGACAGTGCAAGACTGACTAATCTGAAACAGATTAAACTATTCCCCTCCTCAAAATACTAACACATACACACACACACATTCACACATATATGGATTTATATAATTGTACAGACACGTAAGATTTACGTGTCAAGCAGCTGGCTCCACCATCTCTCCCAAATAGCTGCCTCAAATTCAGTCTTGCTTGAACAAATTTTTAAAAATCATAGTGTCTTGGGCTGCAATGCAAGTCGTAACCAAAAGTATGTATTCTATTATCATCTGTATCTCTTCCAGGACCCATCCTCCCTCCAGGGGATCTTCTGTTAATGGGCCATTAAGGGTCACTGCATGACTGATAAAATTACATCATCCCATTGTGAGATGCTCCACCCAAGGGGAGGAGACAAGTATTCCTATCTGGACAAAAATCTGAGATTCAGAACACCAGGACAGCCAGTTTCCACTGGATATCCAGAGGAAAACCTGACCCATCTGCACCATCACTGGACCTTCAGAGGAAAACTACACTCTTCTACAGGATTGCTGCTTTCAACAGAACCCTATCTGTCACTCCAGGAGGACTTGACTGGACTGCTACCAATACCCTGACCGACCCAGTCAGGTTGTATTCTGACTCTGTCAGTGTTTTCTTTCTGGTTTTTTGCTTTTATGTACTACATTTTTATTGAATTTTCCTAGTAAAGAACTATTATTCCTATTTCCATATCTTTGCCTGAGAGTCCCTTAATTTCAAAATTATAGTAATTCAGAGGGAGGACGTTTACATTCTCCATTTCAAGGGAGGCTCCTGCCTTCCTTAGCAGACACCTGTCTTTCCAAACCAAGACACATAATAATAAAATAAGACAGCGTTGAGACAGCATGTAGAATATCAGGGATAAGGAGCACAATGTGCTACCAAAGCTGGGGGAGACAACCAACCCTTCTCTGTTGCTGGAGTGTGACCATCAGCGAGACAAATCCCTCTAAAATGAGTTCTGTTTTGCTGCTTCCGATGCCTGGGGAGTTGGCGTATCTCTACACTGCAACACAAACACACTTCAGGGAGTTTAGGAGCATGCACAGCTCACCAGAGCATCTGTTGTTAGTGAGAGGAAAGGCACCAGCACTGCACATGTCCCATGCAAATACAAGTGCAAGGAGGAGGAGAGATGGCAACACAGCAGAATTTAACAGCTTCGGACTACAACTGTGATTGTCCCTACCATGCACGGTGGATCACACGGAATCCCACTGCTTCCCCTACTTAGCGTTTTCCTAACATGGCCTTTTCTACCCTCTTGAATTTCTGCAGTTCAACAGCTAGTTCCCAGTATCTCAGATACAGCCACATAAGCTTTCCATTTTGACTCCTGGTTCTGTTCAGCACATTGCCACAGTAGTTATCATGTTTGAAAATATCTTTTAAGCCACTCTCCACATCTAAAGCCATAGCAACAGGATTAGTTGCTGCTTTAACTAGCAGATTTTTCTCTATTTCTAGTCTCTGACTTCTGGGTACAATAAGACTGCAGTAGATATCCTGTCTTTCCTTCAGTCCCTCTTCAAATTCTTTTAGTAAAATATTGGCTTTCTGTTGCCACTCTTCTTCCTTTGCCAGGCAACTCTGGTACAAGGTACCTTCTGCTCCAGACTGCAAAAGGACTTGTTTTTCTTGCTCCAGCTTCTCCTGCTCCTGTTCTAGGAGCTTCCTCTCTTCTACTAGTTTGCGGCTCTGGGACACGAGGGCTTCACGGTAACTCAGGGTCCTGTTGCGTTCCTTTTCCAGCTCCACCTCCAGGTGAGCAACAGCGCGACGGTTCTCCGTGATTATATCCCGGTATTTGCCTTCCAGGTCTTTTTGTAACGTTGACTCTTTTCTGTAGTACTCTTGTCTTTCTTTTTCTATTTCTTTTTGACACTCTCTGGTCCAGATCCACCCTATCAGAAATAAAAGAGACTCAGATGCAAGTACAACATGTAACAATGAGGGGTATGATTAATTAGCTGTGCCTGAAGTGAAGCTACTAAGTGGTAAAAAACTTTATTTCCTGCCCTTCCCAGTGATACTCACTTCTATTTACACGTCCCCACAAAATGTATTTCTGTGGTCCCTATTTCACAGTGAGTCACTTTAAATGATTGTGCTTTCTCTGAAATAAAATACCCCAATTCTTTTATTATCTATCCCTAGATAGTAGCTATCTAAGCACTACTTAGATTAGAGAAGGCAAATAAAGTCACAGAGAAAGAAACTGGAGGTTTCCGATGCAGATACTGTATGAAGAACTCTCTAGGCCCAGTAAATAAATACATCAGCAACATCCGGCGCTGTTACCTCTGGGCTCTCCAGCCCATCCTGTGTCCCTTTTTCTGGAGAGAGCTCAGTACATTGGAGCTTACAAGGCGGCCTGGGGCGCCCCCAGCCCGGGCCCGGCCCTGTCCCCGCCCTGCCCCGGGAGCCATACTCACGGAAGGCGGCCAGGCCCAGCATGGGGACCAGCAGGGCGTAATTCCAGCGGCTGCCGTCATCGCCGGGGCCGCGCCGGTTGGGCAGGATGTTCCAGTTGGGAGGGTCGTTTAAGTTATTCATGGAGGCACCTGCGATGCACAGAGGGGAGATGCGGCCTCAGCAGCGCGCCAAGGGCCCGGGGCCGGGGCCGCTCCCGCCGCCACCTTCTCCTCCCGCTGGGGGAGGAGAATTCCTCTCGGGAATTCCGCACGAGCCCCTCCAACGGCGGCCCCGACACTCGGCAGCCTGACCGCACCCTGAGCGGCAGATCCGGCCGCGACACACGGCGTGCCGGGCCCGTCCCCGCTCCCATTCCCGCTCTTATTCCCATTCCCGTTCCCGTCCCCGGGCCCCACAGCGGGACCCCCACGCACGAGCCCGGAGCGCGCGAGCCCCGCGCTGCCACTCACCTGCCGGCCCCGCCCCCCGGGCCGGCCCATCGGCCGCGAGAAATAGGAGGGGACAACAGAAGGACTCGCCCGAGCCTGGAGCGGGGCCGGGTGTCCGTCCCCGCCCCTGAAGGGCACTTTTTTATTCTGTTAACGCCAAAGCAGCCGTGAGCGCTTCTGAATCCCGCCGTCTGCAGCTGCCGAGTCTGCTGGCTGTCCTAGAGAGACACTTTTTCCTTCACCCTTCTGCCCAAGTCTTATGTCTACGAAATGGTCTTTCCCGCAACTTCAAAAAACGATGATCCTGGCCTGTTTGTTACGCAGAATTTCAGGCGCTGTCAGAGAGACAAAGAAGCTGAATCCGACAGTATCGGAGAACTACATAGTTCAATATTTCACCAAGGAAAAATAATGTCAGTAACGCAATTCTAGTTGTTTGTGTTTTGTTTTTGTTTACGCTCAAAACAGGAGCTGTTTAGGAATCGGGAATCACGCAGCTCTCGTGTGGGATGGCCCCAGGGGACACCCCTCGCGGCGCTGTTGGTCTGTCCCGCCGGGCCCCGCGCCTGCGCCCTACGCCGCGCCCGCTCTCCCCCCCTCTCCCCCCCAGTCTGCGGTGCGCGATGGCGGCGGCGGCGGCGCGGGGGCTGGCGAAGCGCTGGCTGCGCCCGGCCGCGGCTTCCCGGGCGGTGAGTCCCTGTCCCGGCTCTTGTCCCCGTTCTTGCTCCTGCCCTTGTCCCTGTCCTTTTCCCTGTCCTTTTCCCTGTCCTTGCTCTTGTTTTTGCCCCGCTTTCCCGCCGGCGGCGGCCCGGCTCCGCCGTCTCCTCCGTGACCTTGACCCAGCCGGTGATCTCCCCACCCCCGGCAGGTTCCGTTCTTGCAGTGCTGTTTTGGAGCGGCATCGGCTTCGCAACTCGTGTCCCGGGGGCAGGTTCCCGGGAGTGGGTGTCTGCGGGCACGGCTGGGCCGCGCCTCCGGCTCGGGCAGCGGGCGGCGTAGCCTGAGGCCCTCAGCGGGGTTTTGAGGGAGCTAGCGGGAATGGGATGTGCCGGGAAAGGCCCTGGGGGAGCCTGGCAGGAGCGGCCCGAGCACCGCGACAGAAAGCTCGCCGCAGACTCATTCTGTATCAGCAATAACTCGCACAGGAAGAGCAGGGAAGTGATTGTGCTCCCGTACTCGGCCCTGCTGAGGCCACACGGCGAGGGCTGTGTTCAGTTCTGGGCTTCTCACTTCTCACTTCACGAAGGACATTGGAACGAGTCCGGAGAAGGGACACGAAGCTGGTGAAGGGTCTGAGTCCTGTGAGGAGCGGCTGAGGGAGCTGGGGGTGTTTAGCCTGGCGAAAAGAAGATTTAGGGGGAAGTTTATCACTCTAGAGCTGCCTGAGGAGAGGTTGTAGCACGATGGGGTCAGTCTCTTCTCCCACGCAGCTGGTGACAGGAAGAGTGGAAATGGCCTCAGGCTGTACCAGGGGATGTTCAGCTTGGACATCAGGAAGAACTTTTTCACAGCAAGGGTGATTAGACATTGGAACGGGCTGCCCAGGGAGAAGGTGGAGTTACCATTCCTGGAAGCGTTCAAGGAAAAGCTCGATGTGACATTTAGTGCCATGGTCTAGTTGACACGGTGGTGTTTGATCATTGGTTGGGCTCGATGGTCTTAGAGGCCTTTTCCAGCCCAAGGCATTCTGTGATTCTGGACCTGTGTGGGAAGCCAGTGTATATCTGAGTGCTTGAACCTGGCTGGTGGTTGTGCCCAGAAAGGGCTGCTGAGGGGTCTGGCAGGTTTGTGTTAGGGGGCTGTAGATTGTATGTGAAGGCTTGTTCTTCTCCGTGGTGAGGTGGGAGTTTGCAGTTTCTTCCCACTGATCTCATCCTGCATGCCCATAATGAGCTTGGGATTACAAAAGTGGGCTGTAGTTGTACTTGTGTTACACAACAAGTGCAGAAAAGATGACTACAAAAACAGGGAAAGGCTTAAAGAGTGTCTTCGTATTTTAAATGGCAGTGAGCTGGCCCTGATTGGACCTTTAGTTTCAAAAGGGCCACAGTCTTCCTGGTGGCGTAACAGTTCAGGATTACTGCAATCAGTGTTTCCTTCAGACTTAGTGTGACATCTTTTTGTGCACTTTGGTTTGAGTCAAAGCCTGGTAAGACAGCAGTGTGGAACAGGGAGGGAGTAGCTGCCTGAGGGAGGGTACTGGTAGAATTCCTTATGAATAGGTGTGAGGTCTCATTCCAAGAGGACTGCAGAAGCCAGAAATGTGCTAGCAAGTGTAATGACACAGTAGATCTGCTGTTATGCAAGAAGATAATTTGAGGAAACTGATATGAGAAATGATAAAACTAGGTTGAGGAAAGTGTGCTGGAATTCGCTTCAAAGGTGAGGGAAGAGGTGGAGATTTGGGGAGGGAAGATCTGCTTGTCAGCATATTGTAGGGTGGTGGGACCATGAATGCAAATGCTGCAGATACCAATCCAGTGCATTTTAGGTTATATCTCAAATAGGGAAGTGATGATGTCACTGGACAGGTCAGTGACGTGGCTTTGTGTTGCTGTTCTCAGCAGTCACACGTGCTGAGTTAGGCTGACTTTTTGAACTGTGCGAAGAAGGAATAACAGGTTCTGATACATTGGAGAGGCAGAGTCTAACATTCTGATTGTTTTAATCTATCAGAGCAAGGGCTGCATACTGAGTAGTGGGTGTGGTGTTTGTTGGTTTGGTTTTGAACAAGTCGGGGAGTGACATTGCAGAAGGGTAAAACTTGCATCCTTGTGCTAAGTTTATGTATTAATGAATGGTTCTAAATTGGTCACTAATTTCATAAAGAATAAGAATCTGTGATTTTGGAAGCAATGCTCAGCTGGAAGAGCATTCCCTACAACCTTTTTTAATTTTCAGTATTGTGACCACTGAAATAATTCAAATTCCCACAATTACTTGACAGGAGAGTAATTTTCCATTACTTCTGTGGCTCCCACAAAAGCTTAATCTTTGTTTAATTATGAAAAAACTGCAAGAATACTTCAGCATTAATTGCAGACATGTTCTTCTGTTGGTGCAGCCTCAGACAGGTCTGAGGGGCTGGTCAGTGTTGGTGAAGTCAGTAAGGGATAGTCTGGGACACCCTGTTGACTACAGGCTATTCTTTCATCAGTCAACCTTTTTTGATTGTATGGCATGATCATAGGAAAGCCAGAGCTTCAGTGCAGATAGCTCTATAGTATATTAATACTTTTGTGTATGTGCTACCAGTGATGAGTGAAGGTTTGTTATAAATGTAGGGTAGCTGAGAGTGCCATGAGTCTGCCCTGTGGAAACATTTGTTCCGTAACAGTTTTCCTGGTTTCTTTGCGCAGTGGCCAGCGGCGTGCCAGGCTCCTGCACGGAACTTACACTTCACAGTCTACGGAAAGAAAAACGCCTCCACCAAGGTGTCTGACTCGGTATGGCTGTACTTTGTATATTGTGGTTCAGTAATGCACTTAATGCTTGACAGACTTGAAACTTTGAGGCTTTCAGTGGAGCTTTTTGTTCAAGTACTTTATGACACTGAGTTGCTGAAATACCTGGCTCTTTTTAATGACAGCTTCCAATCAAGAGACTGTAACAGATGCAACAATTGCTGCAAAAGTCTGTTGAGAATATTATAATGATCCAGCTTGTGTTTTTATGAAACTTGTTTGACTTATCTTGAACTATTTGTGATGATAACACAGTGCTTTATTTTTCCAGATTTCCACACAATACCCAGTAGTGGACCATGAGTTTGATGCAGTTGTTGTGGGAGCAGGAGGAGCAGGTCTGCGGGCTGCCTTTGGTTTGTCAGAAGCTGGATTTAACACAGCCTGTGTTACCAAGCTGTTCCCCACCCGCTCTCATACTGTTGCTGCACAGGTGAGAAATGAGGCAGAGCAAATGTTTAAAAAAATGCCTGCTGTCAGAAAGCAGATATGGATGTAGAATAATCATAGAATGGTTTGGGTTGGAAGGAACCTTAGAGGTTACTCAGTTCCAATGCCCCTGCCGTGGCCAAGGATTCCACCCGTTAGATTAGATTGCTCAGGAGACCCCATCCAACCTGACCTTGAACACTTCTAGGAATGGGGCACTTGCATCTTGTTTCAAGGCCATGCTTCTTTTTATAAATACTGCATATTTAGTTGAAACTTTTTGGAGGGTAGTATATCGTAGAATCAAACTTAATCATGATCATTAAGCTTAGGAAAGGCCTCTAATATCCTAAAAGTCTAGCCATTAACCTATCACTGCCAAACTTTATATTAAGTAACAGGTACATTTCATTTTGCTTCCAAGCTAATGATGACCTTGCAAGACACTTTTTAAAATCTCACTTCTGGTTGTTCATAAAATCCTTATTTGCCCTTATACTTTCATTTCATTATGCTACCTCTTTTTTCTTCCCCATTTCTAAGCATTATCAAAATGCAGTGCTGCTTCTCTGCCTGCAGTGTTAGTGTTATTCACTGTGTTACACAAAAAAGCAGGACAAGCCATTGTGAAACTGAGGAGTTGCACAGGTTTTTCACAGCCACATTAAATTTGACTTGACTTTCTTTCAGATTTATAACTGGTATGTGATTTTTAGTAGAAATGAGGTAAACCTACTAAAGCTGTACTTGAGTAATGTAATTCCAGGAAAATGGATCTTTATTTTCAGGGAGGGATCAATGCTGCTCTGGGGAACATGGAGGATGATAACTGGAGGTGGCATTTCTATGACACAGTGAAGGGCTCGGACTGGCTGGGTGACCAGGATGCCATCCACTACATGACTGAGCAAGCCCCAGCTGCGGTGATAGAGGTGAGACTCGTGGGATTTGGTGTCAGCTGTAGTTATAAATAACACAGGCTAACTTCCAAGGAGATCTTAAAATAACTCGTATTGTGATGCGCAAGAGTTTCTGATGCTTGTATTTGGGATCAACAGCTGGAAAATTACGGGATGCCGTTCAGCAGAACTGAGGAAGGAAAAATCTATCAGCGTGCGTTTGGTGGACAGAGTCTTCAGTTTGGAAAAGGAGGACAGGCCCACAGGTGCTGTTGTGTTGCAGACAGGACTGGACATTCACTCTTACATACTCTGTATGGCAGGGTAAGCAGTTGTGAAGTAAACTTAGTTTGGGTTTTTGTGTTTGCATTTACTAATTTTTTTTTCCTTTCCCCACCCAGAGTTTGAAAAAAAAAAAAAACAACCAGACAAACATGTAGCTGTTCACATATGAATGAGTAATCCAGGGGAATGGCTTATAGCAGTTCTGGGTTATCTTTCTTCCTGAGGCAATGTTGAAGGATAAAGACAGTGGATGCTAATTAGTGTACACTGTCAGCTTTGTGGTCTGGAGTAGTTCTGCACTGTTAGTACTTAAGTGGCTGTTAACTAGACCCAAAGAGAATTTATGTAAGCATTGCCCCAAAAGCCCCTTTTTCCAAAAATTTGACACAGTAGCATTGGGGAACTCTGAAAAGAGGTACAAGCCAGCATTATTTTTCACTCATCTTCAAACTGGGAGCAGGGGGAAACAAGGTGTAAATGAATTAAGGGCTACTGTGCAGTTCTGAGCTTGTTCTATGGCAAGTAAATGACTGGTGTTCCAGCATGTTGGCCTATTAATTCTACAAACTGTAATTGGAGGAAGCGCTGGCTGTTTGAAAATGGTAGTGAGCTGCTTGAAACCAGACCTCCAAGTGCCTGTTAGCTACTGTTTTTTATTTACTTGGTAGCCAGCTAATTGCCTCCTCCAGCTTCACACTGTGTGTGCTGCTGCAATACAAATTCTCGGTGCTGCCAAACACTGCTCTGATCCTTGAGGGCATGAAAGAATGTTTGACTCAGTGCCTGCTGCTCCTGCTGGTTTGTTTGGCTCCTGGAGGTGTTTCTCATTTCTCTGGGAGAGCTGAAGTGCAGCGTGCTTGTACATGTATGGAGCACTGCAGCTGGCTAACGTGTTGCCAAATGTAGAGTGAAATGACAAGTCCTGCTGCCCTGGCTCATGACTGCTCAGAATTAAGTGCTTTTGCTGCTACTTGTATCTTTTAAAGATAGAATAGATTAATTAGCAAAGTCTTCAATAAATAGTTATGAGGAAACAGTCTTCCCTGAGAATTGGTAGGGATGTTTTTTATCCTGATACAGTCCATGTGCATTGACAGTTTTGAAGAGAGGTTACTTCAGTAAGAGTTCCTTTTCTAATTTTCCTCCAGTCTCTACGATATGATACAAGCTACTTTGTTGAATATTTTGCCTTGGACCTACTTATGGAGAACGGAGAATGCCGTGGTGTTATCGCCCTCTGCATTGAAGATGGAACCATACATCGTTTTAGAGCAAAGAACACGGTTATTGCCACTGGGTAATGTAACATCTGTGATGAAGGACCAAAACTTGGGCGTGTTACCAGCTGGAAGTTTGTGGGCTTGTACATGGGTTTAGATCCACAGTGTGGAGAAGACACTGACAGAAGATAATTTATAGGTTCATTCCCCCCACACTGAAAAGAATATAACTGAACTCAGTCATTCCCTCTGAAAGAAGGCACATGCTAATTTTGTGACCAGGTATAAATTTGGTGTGAGGTCTAACTTTGAATTCTAGAACAATGACATAAATTAAGAATATGTAAGAGTAACATAGATGATTCAGATGGTCTTTGATTTTGAGAACATGCTGTTTAAAACAGACATTGTTGCAGTGCTGCCAGTGTGTTTTTCTAGAGGAAACAGCTTTTGTCAAAACTCCAGAGATTCTATTTCATTAAGATATTGCCACTGTAATTCTAACTGTTCCAGGATAAAATTATCATATGAGTGTAACTAAACGTTACTTGGTTGCAAAGTTGGTATATGTTTTATTAGAATGCTGTTTGCATTAGTCTTTTGCTGCTTATGGCTCTCTCCTATCTACTTCAATATGAAAAATATTTATAAATGTATCTGTAAAAGATGCACTTATAAATAAATCTATAAAAGGTTGCCTACGTAATTTGTCTTTCTGACGTGTTTTTCATGCTTGTGTACTTTGAGGTACGTGGAATATGTATGTTGCTATTCTGAGAGTTTGTCCTGAAATTGGTCCAGTTGGCTGTTCTCATTAATGTTGGAGGCTAACCTAGATGTTTGCAGCATAATAATTCATATTTAATTCCTGGACAGCTAAGTTTATAAATCTAAGAGTATAAAATCAGGACCATATGGGCAATCTAAACCATTATTATATGCTATTTTCTACGAAACCAGTAGTGATAGTTCCAATGAAACTGAATGGTATGGATTGAGAGAACTTTCTGAAATAACCTTTTTTTTTTCTGGCAGAAAGGCTTCTGATATTAACCTAATGATCCTGCTTTGGAATTGGTTTTCTTTTTCTTCAACTTTCTGTCACCAGCCAATTTTCAAATATGGTTGAGCAAAACTAGGCCAAACCAGTTTTGTTTTCTTTTGGTTGAACTAGTACAGGAGATGTAAAACTTTCTTATTAACCCTTTCCACTGTTGTGCTAACAGCATAGTTTAGTGGTATGTTGTAGTGATGTATTAATTTTTCTTCCTGTTAATTCTGTTAACTTTTGTGTTCCGCAGTGGGTACGGCCGCACTTACTTCAGCTGCACATCTGCTCATACCAGTACTGGTGATGGCACTGCCATGGTCACACGAGCTGGGCTCCCCTGCCAGGACTTAGAATTTGTGCAGTTTCACCCTACAGGTACAGAATATGAAATAGTGCTTGCAACATTATTTTTAATGAGTTGAACAGATTTTTATGTTGTTCAGAAATGTCACAGAATCACACAATATGCTGAGTTTGAAGCAACCCATCAGGTTCATAGAGTTCAACTCCTGGCCCTGCACAGGACACCTCAAGAGCCCCACCATGTGCCTGAGAGCAGTGTCCAAACACTTCTTGAATTGTATCTGGCTTGATGCTGTAACCATCCTCCTGGGGAGCCTGTTCCAGTGCCCAACCACTCTTCTGGGTGAAGAACCTTTTTCTAATGTCAATCCTAAACCTCCCCTGACACAACTTCAGGCCATTCCCTTGGGTCACCATAGAGATCAGTGCCTGCCCCTCCTCTTCTCCTCACAAGGAGGCTGCAGAATGCAATGTCTCCCTTCAGTCTCTTCCAGGCTGAACAGACCAAGTGACCTCAGCTGCTTCTTATTCAACTTCCCCTCAAGGCCCTTCACCATCTTTCTTGCGCTCCTTTGGACACTCTCATTGTTCAATTCTTTCTCATATTGTGGCACCCAAACCAGCCCCCAGCACTGGAGGTGAGGCTGCCCCAGCTCAGAGCAGGACAATCCCCTCCCTGTCTCCACTGCTGGTGCTGTGCCTGATGCCCCCCCCCCAGGACATGTTTGTCCCTCCTGGCTGCCAGGGCACTGCTGGCTCATGTTCAACTTGCCAGTGACCAGGACCCCCAGGTAGGTCCCTTTCCATGGCTCTGCTTCCCAACATCTCCTTCCCCAGTGTGTCCATACATCCAGGGTTGCTCCATCCCAGGTGCAGAATCTGACATGTTCCCTTGTTGTACTTCATACAGTTGGTGGCCCAACCCTCTGAATTTATTGAAGTCTCTCTGCAGGGGCCTCCCTGTCTCTGAGGGAATCAAGAGCTTCTCCCAGTTCTGTACTGTCTGCAGCCTTGCTCAGCATCCCTTAAAATCCTGTGTCCAAGTCATTTATGAAGGGTTGAAGAGCACAGGACCTAAGACAAAGCCCTGGGGAGCCTCACTAGTGACAGGTCACCAGCATGATGTAACTTCAAGCATGATGTGCTCTTCTGCAGCATTTGAGTAGTTGTTGTTTGTAATGTTTGTTTAGACTTGTCTGCAGCTGTTGTTGAATATAAATTTGAGAGCAAGACATAATGTGAGAAAGGTCTCAGCTGTTCCAATTTAAAGAGCAATGTTTATTATTTTGAGGTGCTGTCCTTACAATACTAAGAGGTTTTACAAATTACAAGCTGGAACTACCTCTTAAACATATATTTCCATTGTCCTTAATATTTTAAGGGGTTTAATATTAGATACAAGAGCAATGGGATAGGTGCAAATGTTAGGGAATTATATATTAGCATCTTCAATGAAGTGGGGTAGTTGAAGTTAAGGTATGTATTTAGAACTATGGTTTTCTAGCACTTGATCAGTATCAAGTATCTAAACTGTGAATAACAATGACCACAAACCAGATGCTTCATTTTAACCCATGATGTGATTTTTTGTAAATGATTTGCATAATTTTACAATGGTATTGTTATGTCATAGAGACCCAGTGTTTCTTTGGCTTAGTTAAGGTTTTTCTAGTTACAGAAGCTTCACTTCTGTATGATAATTCTGTGTGATAATTCTGTAGCTTTTAAGATAATTATCAAGTGCATGGATTAGTTTGCATTTTTGTTTTGTGTGATGACCAGTGCTGCAGAATAACAGGTGGGCCTTCCTTTTCTAAAGGAAAAGGATACCAAGCTTTTATGTTCCACAGGATTTGAAGCCATCCTATACTGCTTCAGCACAGAAGAGGTAGCAAAAATGAACAAATGGACCTTGAGATAATCTATTTCTGGTTTATTAAAAATCTTAAAATAATTGCTGAAGGTCTACAAGGTCTTCATAAAATTCTCCTGATGTATTGATAGGTGCAGATCACTTCCAGTTTTAATATTTGAAATATACCGTTGGTGTTCCAAATCAACTTGCTTACCTTTCAGAAAGAGTGTTTGAAAGGAATAACAACACTTGAGGGACAGTTCCTAGAGGTACGATTAGGGTGGAATAAAATCTGCACCTCTGATTATTTTAAGAAGACCTTGTTTATTCAGTGTTCATTCTGATTGTGAACCTGTGTGGAGAAATCTCCTTTGATGGTGTTTTTGTTCTTGCACAGGTATCTATGGGGCTGGCTGCCTTATCACAGAAGGATGTCGTGGAGAGGGAGGTATTCTGATCAACAGTCAAGGTGAAAGATTCATGGAGAGATATGCACCTGTTGCCAAGGATCTGGCTTCCAGGGATGTAGTGTCTCGTTCTATGACCATAGAAATCCGTGAAGGAAGGTTAGTAAATGCTTTTAACAAAGCTGCACAGTGAACACTTAATCAGACTTGACTGTGAAATGCAATAGTTAATTTGATAAGCACGTGGTAGTTCATGAGAGTGAGCCTTAATGACCATTAAGCTGATCTCTGTGTGTAAGGCAGAAATCTTTCTTGTTAATTCCTAATGATACTGACAGAGAACAGATGATATTAAGAGTCTCCTGTTTGAAGTGTGTCTAGAGACAGTTGCTCAAACAAGTTTAATGTATATACTCTTACTACAAACAAAATAATTTGGTGCTCTGTTCTCTTGACTAATTATCAAGTTCTATATATTTCTGCAGAGATATAATAGTTGAAAGTCTTAAATAATGTGAATTACTGGGAAAAGAAAGCTGGGAGTTGGAAAATGTCCTCAGTTCATCCAAGTGCCACAGTCTTATTAAATATGCTAGATATTAATTTTTGTCAGATAACATTTGAAAACGAAGCTATTTATTTTCACAAATGAAACAAACTGGATTACAAATGCTACTAGTGTTTGTAAATTCCTGTTATGTATTCCAGTATTGCTTTTTTTTGCTAGGGGTTGTGGTCCTGAAAAAGACCATGTGTACTTGCAGTTGCACCACTTGCCACCACAGCAGCTGGCAACCCGTCTCCCAGGGATTTCCGAAACAGCCATGATATTCGCTGGAGTTGATGTCACTAAGGAGCCTATCCCTGTCCTGCCTACTGTGCATTATAATATGGGAGGCATTCCTACTAACTACAAAGGACAGGTGAGGAGCACATGGCACTTTCAGGCTGTATTTTCGTCATCATACTGGGAAATTACTTTCCAAATACAAAAGCATTAAGAATGTTTTTCATAAATGTAAGGACAATTAATACAATTTTTAATAATAATGATGTCAGAGTACTTAACACACTGGTTCTTTTTGGGTTTTAAAAATAACTTGATAACCATGTTCTAGTCCATCTGGAGTTGGGAGTTCCAAGGAACATCTAAAATGAAGTTACTCTCAGGTCTGACAACAATTCTCTGTGAATTGAGCTGAGGATAATATAACTGAACATAGATCGAAGTAGGGCTCTATTGCATTCTGTAACATGAGTTAACGTGTGTTATTCTTCTGTAGCTCATGTAATCTAGCTGGAAATCAATGTGATAGTGTCAGTGGAATTCTTCTCTTTGTGTACTTGTTAAATTTCAGTGTAAAATTTTGCCTTAGAAGCATGTGCAGATCGCACTTTATTCCTGTGCATTTCTGACTTGCTGCAGAATTGTGGTGAAAAAGAACTAAATATGCACTCTTCATAAACATATATAAGGAAATCTTGGGGTGTAGTCCTGTCTGTATTTACATACAGATGTAAATGTGTGTATTTGCATACATTTCTGTGTGCCCTTTAGGACTAAGATAATTCTGTGTTTAGAGTTGGAAGGACCTTTGGGTTGCTGTGTTCCATCCTTACACGCACTCATGGCCTTCTCAAATCATAGGTTTGCACTGTTCCAGAGTGTTTTAAAAAGCTGGATATTAATGGGGGTGTGTGCCATGTCAGGTGCTCACACACGTGAATGGGGAGGATAAGGTGGTGCCAGGGTTATACGCCTGCGGGGAAGCGGCCTCTGCGTCCGTCCATGGAGCAAACCGACTTGGAGCAAACTCCCTGCTGGATTTGGTGGTCTTTGGTCGTGCTTGTGCCCTGACTATTGCAAATACATGCAAGCCTGGTAAGTATCACTTTTCTAGGGACATTTGCCTTTATGATGTAATTTCTGCCCAACCAAGAGTTGTTGCTACATGATTCAGATTTAGAATGATAGTCATAGGATCTTGTTAGAAAAGGAAAGAATCAGTGTTTATGCTTTTCGTAGGTGTTCTTTGCCAGGCAAATATTCTTACATTACTGTTTGCTTTGTAATCGATCCTTTTAAAACTAGAATTGGGCCAGTGCTATTGGCAAGAGCAGTTAGGATTTTTGACAAATTAACACAGAATATTGAATGTGAAGACTGTATTCTCTATCATCTTCTACATCAAAATGTAATCTGTCTTACACTTGGCACTTCTGTATTCTGTATAGTAGAATTTGCTGCCACCTTGCTCATTGATTTTATAAGAAGGACTGACATGCAAGTGGTCAGAGAGAGATACTATGTATTGTAATAATTCATTCACTGGATTCTCACTGCTTAATCTTATATATTTTTAAATAATCTGGTTCAGCAACAGTTGTTGACCTGAGAAAATAAAGAAGCCAGCCCTCTCTTCCAACTCCCAACAAAATACTGGAAGTGGAAGTTACATTGCCAGAGCAGCTGGAGTCCATTAGTCATCTGTTTTCCTAGTGCTTAATGTCCAAACTGCACCAACTACAGAGACAGATGATTCCTCATGCAATCAGCCTAGATCTTTTGGTGCCTGTTTGATCTGGCTTTGTGCAAACATTTTTTTGAATCTTTCTGTGGCTCTTTAGAGTTAGAAATTGTAGAAAGGGGTTTATTAATCTGAATGCAAAGCTACATGTGAGATGAGCTGTGCTGGTAAGATGCTGCGTTTGCTTTGTTGCCCAGTAACATGTGGCTTCCAGTGTTAGAGGCAAGGTGCAGAGCTCATGTCTAACTGCCAGGCTTGTTGGCTGGTCCTGGTCCCTTACACATCCAACAAAAGGTGGGAGGTTTGGGAGTGAGGAGACAAGGAAAGCATAGCAGAAACTGGTAAGGACCACAGGCTTATCCCGTAGTTCAGAAGAATTTTCATCAACTACTGCTTCGAAGGAATGAATAGCAGAATTTTGCCAAACCTATAAAAACTTTATTAATAATTATAGGAAACAATGGGGTTCATATTCCACTGAGAACTTTAAATATATGGATAGAATTGGTGGGACTTCAGGAAAGTGACACTTAGTGTGCACCTCAGAGGAAGAAAACAGATTTATGTTTTACTCAAATCTGATTTTTAGTGATTGATAATCTCTGAAACTGCCAGAAACCAAACCCAAGCCTGACTACCAAACTTACTGAAATTTTCTTATTAGGAGAGCCAATTCCCCCCATTAAACCAAATGCTGGTGAAGAGTCAGTTGCTAATCTGGACAAGTTAAGGTTTGCTAATGGAAGCATCAGGACTTCAGAACTGCGACTGAACATGCAGAAGGTGAGCCCAGGGAAGCTCTCAGGGACAGGGCGAGACAAGCTGCAAGCAGCTGTGGGGTTTGGCAGCTTGGCAAAGTGCACTTTAGGATTTGCCATGCAGGAGTAAAAAGTGCGTGAGAAGATTATGTGTGCAGCAAAGGTTGGATCACTTTTGTTAATTCCTTCTTCCCTTCATGGTCATTCCCTGGTGTAGTTTACCTGGTGTATCATAGAGAGGGGGTTCAGTTCTTTGGGGTGAATGGAAGAATGTGGGGTTTTTCAGGCTGCAGACAAGTTTGAACTCAGAACAGTCTGTATCAAGCTCTTCTGAAGCTAAGGAAGTTACATGCTTTCATATGCAGCATATCAGACTGATTTTGTTTTTGTTTTGTGTTGCAGGCAATGCAGAACCATGCTGCTGTATTTCGTACTGGTCCTGTACTCCAAGAAGGCTGTGAGAAGCTTAGCCAACTTTATGGTGATCTGGCTCATCTAAAGACTTTTGATAGAGGTAATTTGATAGCAAAGAACACACCTTGTCTAGAGTACTTTGTGAACAGTGTTGTGGTTTTTTTTTGTTTGTTTGTTTGTTTGTTTGTTTGTTTTTCTGAAAACCTAACATGTCTCTTGAATCTTTGGCTGAAGATTTTGACCATTTTGAATCTTTCAAAATATTTTGTAGAGCCCTACTTACTAAACATGGTGATTAGGTAAAATACTTGACATTAGCAGTCATTTTCTGGTTGAAAAATCTTTCAAAGAAGCAGAGACAGAAATTGGATTTAAATGTGTAAGGTACAAACTGCCCTCAGAACATGATGTGAGGTTACCCAGATACTAAGATGAATGATGAACTTTGTCAGAGTTTTCTGAAAAGGCCAGGGAGTTGCAGAGAGGTAGCAAAACTATCCATAGGCTGAACACTCAGCTTTCATTCTCCGGCTGAGCAGATCACAATGCAGACAGATACTGCCATGTCTTGTGGTATATCTTGAGACAACTTGGTTATTTAAGTGCAACTGATGATGTACCTTTAGTTCACTCACATGTATTTCTCTTGTTTGTAGACCATCTTCCATAGTATTTTAATATTTTACCAGGTATTGTGTGGAACACTGACTTGGTGGAGACCCTTGAACTGCAGAACCTGATGCTTTGTGCTCTGCAAACCATTTATGGTGCTGAGGCTCGCAAAGAGTCCAGGGGTGCCCATGCCAGAGAGGATTATAAGGTATAAATACTTTCTGTGACCTTAATGTAGGATTGAATCTCCTTGTTAAGTGTCCTCAGGTGGATTATTTTCAAGTTGTAATGTCTTCAGTGTTAGGATTAGTGTAATATTTGTTTGAGATTTGTTCTGCTCTATCTCTTCTTATTTGTTATTTATAAAAGGACCAATACATGGAACACTGGGAATGATCTTGAGAAAAGTTGTTCCATGTGCGCATTTGAGTGATTAGAGATCTCTAAACCAGGACTATAGTAATAATATCATGGATGCTTAAACAGGACCTAAAGATGCATAAACAGCATAATTGTCCTATGCAAGGAAAATTACCTTAGAGCCCTTGTTAAGCCTGAGCATTTGAAATTGGACACGGGCAGTGTTAAGAGAGAACATGCTGGGTTACAGGTTTAACTGAAATGCGCTAATCTCGTGGTTGCAAAGTGATTTGCAGATACAACATCTGGTCTGTACTGATCTCCTTTTCTCCCTAGTTACGGGTGGATGAGTATGACTACTCTAAGCCACTCCAAGGCCAACAGCAGAAGCCATTTGAGGAGCACTGGAGAAAGCACACCCTGTCATACGTGGATATCCCAACTGGGAAGGTACTTGGAGCTTGGTGCTTGAGGATCTTTTTTGCTGTTAACAGCTGTTCTCATAAACAGCCTTGGAAATTGTGATAATCCTGCACTGTTGGGGAGTGACTTTGCTGTTTGAACTGGAATTGTGTTTCCCCTTGTGTCAGGCTAGTTCAGAAGCTTTTTTCTTATTGGTGACAAAACCTGTTATTGGGTGTTTAGCAGAACAGCTTTATGGTATTTCAAAGATAGAACTGAATTCTGACCCTATAAAAATCTTAGCTGTTGAGGTTTTTTGTATCTTATTCTCTGAATCCTGTTGTCCTGAAGTTCTTTGTTCCCTTCTACTTTAGGTTACCTTGAAGTACAGACCAGTGATCGACAGAACTTTGAATGAGCAAGACTGCCAGACCGTCCCGCCGGCGATCCGCTCGTACTAGCAGCTTTCCTCTCACCTGAAGCCCTCTCCCAGAGGGGCCAGTGTACATAAGCATAGCACAAGCAAACCAAAGTAGTGTTGGCACTTAGCAATGAATGGAAAATGCTGACAAAACTTTTCTCCAGCTTGTATTCTGCTGTGGCTTACTGTACATTTATTAAAAGTGGAATGCAGAACAGCTTATGTTGTTTCACCCATCTGTCAGAAGGGACAACAAAAACACAAAATGTGTCTAAATAAAGTCATTGCAAGTCTTGTATTTGTTTGAATATGCTGGTCTGTATATAATTACAATGCTCTTATTGTGAATGTATGGTTATTTCCATATTTTAAGAGAAAGAAATATGCTCAGTGACAGGACAAGGGGCAGTGGGCACAAACTGAAGCACAGGAACTTCCATCTAAATATGAGGAAGATGATCTTTACTTTGAGAGTGGTGCAGCACTGGAACAGGCTGCCTAAAAAGGCTGTGGAAACTCCTCTGGTGATACTAAAAGCCTGCCTAGATGTGATACTGTGCAACCTGCTCCAGGTTAACTTACTGGTGTGCAGGGGGGTTGGGCTAGAGGAGCTCTGGAGATCCCTTCCAACCCCAGCTATAAAAGTATTGCAGTAGTTTTAGAGAAGATGGAGATGCTGAATTTTGTGATGTGGGGACTTAGGCATCTTAGTTGCTGACTGTAAGTAATACTTGAAGAAGATGATGTTATAGTAGTAGGTATAACTTTGTATTGTAGTATTTTATTGAATGAAAAAAGAGACTTTCACTTCCTCTGATATAGAATAATACAAATAATAATGCCCAATCTTTCTTGTCTCTGGAACTTCTGAATGCCCTGTGTATTTCCTAGACTGTCTCTTCTCAGAGGAGCCAAGGGGCAAAAGAGTTGCCTAAATATTAAAGCTTACAAGACTCGGTGTGGATGTAACTTGTCAGGCATTAATAAAGCAGTTGCTGGCACCATTGCTTTGAATAACCCAGTTCTTGTGGGACTGCACAGTATCTATGCAGATTACAATGGAATGAAGTGATCTCCATATTAGATAAAAAAATGTTTTCTTAACAGCTGAATGTTGGAAAACCTGAAATGTCGGAGTGTTGCTGCTAGTGGGTGGAAAATGGAATATACGTTCTTTGACTCTCGAAAGGTTTCTGCACTTTGCGCCAGGGAGAGAACCAGCAGGTCGGAGCGCTCTGCCGCCTGGGGTAGGAAGGACGGAGGGGGCTGCACCTTGACTTGGCTTGTTTTATAAGAGGAGCCTTGACTCTCATTAGGAAGGAGGGAGTGAGGTTTTATCCATCTTTGAAAAGGCTACAGGACGGCAGAACAAGTTCATGCTTCTTTTTCCCCTGCGATGAAAAATCGGTGCTGCAGCGATTTTCCCTCTGCCCTTCTCCCGGGGCGGGCGGGTTTTCCCAGCCCCGGCGGACCCGCCCCGGGCCGCGCTCAGCTCCCGCTCCAGCGGACTCGCTCCCGCGGCCCCGATTGGCGGAGCCTCCTGGCCCGGGCACCGCCGGCTCCGTGACGCTCGTCCGGGGCGGTCCCGCCGCACTCCCGCCCCTGGGATGCTCCCGGCCCCCGCCACCATGCACCGCTCACTCCGCGCCTGCCGCCGCCTGGGCCGCTCCGGCAGCCTCCTCCTGTCCCGCCCGCCGCCCCCGCCGCCCCCCGCCGGCCCCGGCCGCTGGATCCCGGCGCCGCCCCGCGCCGCCATGGTAAGCGCGGGCCGGGAGCGGGGGGCGGCCGTGACCTCTAAGTGCCACCGCCGGGCTCGCCCCGCCCCCGCCCCGGGGAGCGGGCTGTGACAGACACGGGGAGCGCCCGCCGGCCGGGTCGGGCCTTTAATCCCGCCTGTCGACACCGGGAGGACGGGTCCGCCATCCTCTGCCGGGATTTTGCGGCATTTCCCGCGTCCTTCCCGCGGCCGGGCCCGCCGGGATGTGCCGCGCTCAGGGCCCTGAGGCAGGGCGGGCAGAGCCGGGCTGGTGCGGGGCCTGCCTCACACCGCGGCTCCCGCAGGAATTATAGGTGCTTTCTTGGAGCTGTTGAGGTGCAAATAGTGAACAGCTGTATCCTCACGGGAATGGCAGTGGGGATATTCGTCACTGGAATAGCTTTGGGGCCGCCTGAGAACCAGAGAGCTCTCAGCTGGGAACTGCCCGGCGCTTCAGGCAGGCACCATTAGTGTGTATATAGTGTATACTCGATTGTTGCCTGCAGTTCAGCACAGAAACAGGAACACTGTTTGGATGAGGAACTGCAAATCTCAGTACTAGAACATTGGATGTTGCATGGAATTCTTAGCCTCAGGTGTATCTTTGTGCGTTCACTGCTTAAAACGAGGTAACGTGGATTCTGAGAGGAATCTCAGCAGAAGTGGTGTGTCCGGGGTTTTAGTGATTCCTTAGTTTACTAAATTAGCTAATAAATTTTTCTAGAACGTCAGTTTCCAATCTGTATTATTAATGAAGATGTAAAAAGTAGCATTTTATAAAATAATCTTCCCAGCAAGTGACAGAACTTCATGGTGGGTGAAACTTAACTGCATAAGAGAAGTGGTGTCAGAGCAGAACATGTAACTCAAACCACTGGCCTGTTGGATGGTTCCCTTTTCTGTTTTGCCATTTGGCCTTGTCTGAGAAAAATATTACAAATCATGGCCTTCATTCATTTGCTGAAAACTTGGTATCTATGAGTCTGGTCTGCAATCTTACATGAAAGAGATGTGTTTTGCTCTTTGCAGGTCAGAAGGGTGACCAGTCCTCTGTGTGTTGTGAGTTCCTTGAGTTTAAATAACAGCACTACCTAAAACATCCCTCAGTGGACTTGGAAATCAAGCAGCTGTTGAATTCTTACAGGAAAAGTCCTGTATGTTTTTATGTAAACGAGGAACCACCAAAAGATGTACTAACCAGTATTTAAATTCAAAAACCTATTCACCCAACAAACTCAAGCCATCAAAGTGTTTGTAGAGATTTTCTCAGTAGCAAGAGTTGTTGCAAAACACATTGTGTATGCAGATACAACCAAATATTCATGCTGTCCTGCTATGTTTATTGTGTTGCTTTTACTTAGAGCTAAATTGCACAAGAGGTTTTAAATGGAATTGTCATAATGGCCCTTCTGTAGCTGAATATTGTAAAATATTTGGCTTCTAAAGGGTAAATTTCAGAATTTGTGACTCGTGTTATTAAAGAGAAATTATGCTTAAAAATGGAAACATTCTTCATTTGCTAAGGGAGAGCAATAAAACACAAACTGCACATTCTGATTGCCTCAAAAGACTGCTTCTGACATGCTAAAAATGATGGTTCTTTGAATTGAAATACTTCTATCCAAAAGTTGCTGCATCCATATATGAGAATGTAGTTTTCCACAGGAAGTATTATTGTGGCAGTTCTGCCGTTTGAGTGTGTTATGGTGCAATCAGTTCTGATCAGTTCCTTGCAATAAGACAAACAATAAGGCAAAAGTACAGTTCTGTTTGCCTGGCTGTAAGCTTTGGACTGTGTTTGGGTTCTAGGAATTTTGGATGGCTGAGCATACCTTATCAGGCCTCCTAAGGAGAAAAAAAAAAAGTTTTGTAAATGTGAGGAACAGTAGTTGTGAGCAGAGCCCTGCTTGTAGCTAGGCTAGAAATTAGGTTGGCTACTGACAGAATTTCCAAGTTTCCTTTTGGCTTCTCCAGAGGTCCAGGAATGGGGGAGTAGAGGGCTGATGGAGTGTGTCACTGATGCACCATTTTACAGCTGGTGCTCTGGGTCAGGGGGTGACTGCAGAAACCACTTTACATGCAGGAACTGGGACCTTGAGCTCATAAAGCTGCTCAAGAGGTTGAATTGTGGCCGAGGAGGAGGGAATCATGTTTGTTACATTCACACTCAGTGCCTGCAGCAGGCTGCTGCACCAGTCTGAGAGTAATGCTGCAGCTCAGTTCCTTCCCTCTGCATGAAAAAATCACTGCTTTTTTTACCTAATGGCTTCTGTTACACTAGGAATCAGCAAATAACATTCTTCTTAAAGCACCTTGCCCTGTTAACTTCATTGCAATTTATGGGCATGGAATTGGCTAGGAAAGATTTTTTTTTAAAGTAATGATTTCATTGTTGAAAGGTACTTGTACGAGGATGTAATGATCCTATTTATCTTTGTTTCACCATTGTTGACATTGGAATTATGTAAGTTTGAGGAATCAGTTGTGCAACTGCTAGCTTTTTTGTTTAAAACATTACAGGTAGTTTAGCTTTTTATATTGTTTGAGGGTGAATACTTTCAGTTATTAAACCACTGGGCTTGGGGATGAGCTTGGACCTGAATGTGTTCTGCTTATCCAGCTCTGTGAAAGCTTTGCATTGTGTGCTTTTACAAGGTGTCCAAATGTCAGAAGCAGGGATTTCAAAGACAGTCAGCGATCATCCCAACTGTTGGAGTATTAATGTGTGCACATGTATGATAAGACCCACAAGCATCCCAATTAAACATTTTTGGTAGTGATATGCTAAAGAAGCATTTACTGTATTCTTTTTCTTGTTGGCATGTAAATGAATGCCAACTGACTGAAGCAGGACAAAGAGGATTAAAGAACATAGGAATGACTTACTGTTCCACACTAAGCTTTCTGTTCTTGAGTCGTCAGTGCCTGGGAGAGCATCAGCCCAAACACAAGATTGGGGTATTGCAGACCCTGACAAGTGTATGATTCTTAGAGGTGTTGGATAAGAATCTGCTGTGGCTGATAGGAAGAAGGACAGGCACACTTTTATGCAACTATTTTTGTCTTTCACCGCACTGCAAGACTGACTTGACTCTGTTGATAAGAGGGTTTGTTTCCCAAAGACTCACCCCTGAGGGTCGTGGTTATGTCAGGAACCCGGCATTGTATATGTATGTACCCTGCCTACAGGACTGGGGGTGTTTTACTCTATCCATAAAGAAATGAAAAAGACTTCTCCCCTTTCCTGAGGACTCTGAAAGAAGTCAATCTCCTCTCCTGGGAAAGGATGAATACCATTATCACAGAAAATTGGGACTTTGCTGACCAAGGTGTGGAAAGAGGAGGAGTAGACTGTGCTTCCTGTCAGTTCCGTAATCTTTGCAGAGCTGCATATGAATGTGATCACATCATCACAAATTAATGGGCTGTTCTACAAAAAGAATTACTTTTTTTGGGATCTAAATTAATTTAGCTGTGCCTGTGTTAGATAATAACAAATGCTAGATGGATACATGACACAGAAATATTACCATACATAAATATTGCACAAAATATACCTAGATGTAGTTCCTTTGTCTTGCACAGCTAGAGAGCATCTGTGTTCCTGCTTTATTGGGCTAAAAAGGATAATTAATGGTCAGTAACTTGGTACTGGATTAGTCAGTTGCTCCCTTCCAGTATTAAGTGTCCGGTGCAGTGTGGATTTCAAATAGGAATTATGTTACACGTGTGTTGATTGCGTGGATGCTGCCCGAATTCTTACCATGCTACTTCTCCATCTGGGTTCTAACAAAACACCCATTCTGTAAATTGTGAAGTAAGTTTCTGATTCTTTGAAAAATAGAGTGTCTCATAAGGATGAGGTGCTGTGGGCACCGAGGTCTTAAGCCTTGTCCCGCTGCCTGTCACCATGGGTCAGCTATGCTACACAGTTTGAAGTTGTGGCTTTTAATGAGACAGCTGCTCAAACTAGAGAAATGTCTCAACTTTGAACATATATTTAGAAACATACCTGTGACTAACCACGTGTCTTGGCTTTGTATTTTTTCCTTCTTTTTCTTGTCTTTTTGCTTTCAAAAAGAACATACTGATTGCCAGTGTTTGTTTTTGTTTGTTTTATTTTTTTTTTTCCTATAGTCTTCTAAGGAGGCTTTCAGGATAGAATATGATACCTTTGGTGAACTGAAGGTCCCAAGTGACAAATACTATGGTGCCCAAACCGTAAGGTCTACAATGAACTTCAAGATTGGAGGTGTTTCAGAAAGGATGCCAGTAAGTAATTCAAATCTGTGTTCTCTCTAGAGTATGTTTTGTATGTGAAAGTGAATACCCTCTGAATACCTTCTTAGGCTTTTGCTAAGCAACTTTGAATTTTAAAGGTAGAAATTTCATGGCAATATATTATTCTAGTAGAAATATTTATTGTTGTGTTTAAATAAATTGAATATTGCTTTTGAATAATTTTATGGTGTTGCTTTATTTTTTAATAACCCAGATGAATAGAAATCTCTCATCTTTACAAAGATGAAAAAGCAAATGGAATAATTTGATGTAGCATTTATATAGTTTGTTATTGAAGTAGTCTAATATAGCACGAGTTGATAAAAACTTGATTTGTCACATGTAGATGTGCATAGAGCATTAATGTGCACGTGCTTTGTCATATACTGACTCTCCATGTAGTGAAATTTGTCAACCTTCCCTGAAAAGGCTGTTTCAGAAATGGAACCAGTTCAGTTCTAATGTATATAACTCTTGATACACAGAGCACACCTAGGCTTGCAAAAACAGCTGTGTGCTGCCCTCTGGACTGCTGGGATGAATGTTACTGTTAGTGAGAGCATAGGTCAGATAACCTGATTGTTTTCTGGTTTGACTGATGAGCTCCTGCTGGATTTAAGATCAGAAGAAGTTTGGTTTAGAACTAGACAGGCACTATAAATTGATGACATGTCCTTTGGGGGAAAGAAATTGTGTGTTTAAACTCACCCTTGTGTCTCAGGTTCAAGTCATAAGGGCTTTTGGCATCTTGAAGAGAGCAGCTGCTGAAGTAAATCAAGACTATGGTCTCGACCCAAAGATTGCTAAAGCCATTGTACAGGCAGCAAATGAGGTAGGAAAGAGATGTTCAAAGTGCTGCAACTTGCACTGTTTTTTGTTAAGCTTTTCACAGGAGGTTGGAGGATTGCATTTCTCAGATTGTTAGAGGAAAGGGTTTCCTGTTAGTAAATTTTGTTCTCCAGAGATCATTTACCTAATATAATGTTTTGCTATTTTATTTCTTGCATGTAAAGGAATGATAGAATGTTCAAATGCATGTTGATAAATGCCACCCAAGTGCAGTGAGTTGTGAGTGACCATTATTTGAGGTGTGATAATACCAGGTGCTTTGCTTTGAATAAATCAACAGATTTGTTTATCTAGAAGCATTTTAAACAGAGTTTTCTTATCCTGACTAGCTTAAAAGTATTTCAGTGGTGACAGAAGCTACCACTGTAGCAACCTTAAGTCCCAAGACCCAATAGGTTTGGAGAACCCCAGAATATCTCCAGGCTCATCTTCTGGTTTCTAGGGTTCCCCTAGTTAAAGGTGGATTAGAAGTTTTGGTGGATTAAGACTCCTTAGTTTAGATTCATAAATTCAAAAAGTTGTTTGTGGCTTGCTTTATTGTGTTTTAAAAACAGCCCTGCTATGATACCTTTTCCCTTACCTCCAAAATATTTTTCTAGTACCACTTAAATAAAAAGAGGAATCAAGTTACTCTTGGAGGTGCAATGTTGCCCCTGTATATGATGGGAAATACAGAAGATCCTTTCTTGAAAAGCATGATTCCAGGAGGACTGATGTAACCTGATAGTCTGTCCAGCCTCAGAGCTGTGACAGCTCCTTTGTTTTTCCGAGGCTACTATGTGTGGGGGTGATACTTCTGAGCACAGATTTTGATACTACAAACACATTTAGAAAACTCTCTGAACGTGTCTAAGATTCAACAGGCTCCAAAAAATGCTGATCAAGCAGGAGAGTGCCTCCCTGGAAGGAAGGAGGTGTTTGATACTGGCAGCCATCTGCTGGCTTCATTGATGCAACATGTAATGTCTACAGGTGTAAGAGGTCTGGAACTTCCATGTATGAAATTTCTTTATTGAGATGTATCACAGTCCAGTTACATAGAAAGAAGATGTAACCTAGTACCTTTTAAAAATATTTTCTGTCTGTGTCTGTAGATCATGAAACCAAACTCTATCTATCTCTGTATTTCACAATTCAATGTCTTCAAAAAGCATAGCAAATGGTTTTTTTCCCCTTTTAATATCTGGTACTGCATAAAAAGGTCTTCATTATTCTAATGTAAATTCACTAATTACTATATGTAGATTTAAAAACATAATGGAGATCAATATTTTAATTATGGCAATAAAATTTTCAGGTTTATGCTTTTTTTTTTTTTTTTTTTTTTTTTTTTTTTTTTTTTTTTTTTCTAGTGGAATACTTTTTCTCTGTTTTTTTCCATTATAGGTAGCTGAAGGAAAATTAAATGATCACTTCCCTTTGGTGGTATGGCAGACTGGGTCTGGAACTCAAACCAATATGAATGTCAATGAAGTCATCAGCAACAGAGCTATTGAGATAATGGGAGGCACACTGGGAAGCAAAAAGCCAGTGCATCCAAATGATCATGTTAACAAAAGCCAGGTTGTTACACTTGTTTTATGCTCTTTTTAATTTCAAAAGTTTTGTGTCTTTGAATTGTGAATTTTGAGTTTTATTGTATCCACTGTTTAGGTTAAAAAAAAAGTTTTGTGGACAACTTTGGCAACAATTTTCTGTTTTTATCAGTTTAAATGGACTTTAAGATGTTTTTCAGTGGCAGTACGAGCTTTTCAGATTAAAAACTTCGAACTCATTTACGATTGATAAATTGTCACATAAGGTATTAGATGGTGGTGGCCTTGTGACAACCACTGCTACAGTCTTAAAGATGTTAAATATAGGTCCAGTTTCTAAAAGTTGGATCATGGTAGACATTTTTATTATACTTCTCTCTTAAATTTCACTTACCTTTAAGGAAAGATTAAGACACTGACTTGGTTGTTTCCCTTCCTGATTCTTTGTGCTTACTCAGTATTCTGTGAACTATGGATTTAATATTATCAAAGCAACATGTATGTTTTAAAGTCACCTACAATTCTTCTAAAATCATCTGTCCATTGGTTAGCCATCTCTCATAACTACTATAGTAATTCTTTTTTTTTTTTGTCCCAAGGTTGTTATGAACAGTCTATTAAATTTAACTTTCTGTGGGTGCAGTCATAAAAAGTTGATTTATCAATAAGGAACTGACCTTTTGGAACACCCTTGAGTTGTTTGCTCTTAGTTTAATTTCTAATAGTTTATGAGATAAGGAGAATAAAGGCACACAGCAGCAATGGTGAGAAAAGCTTATAAATTAATTTCTTGAATTTTCTTCACAGAGTTCAAATGACACCTTCCCAACAGCAATGCATATTGCTGCTGCCCAGGAGGTTAATGAGGTCTTGTTACCTGGACTAAAGAAGCTACAGAATGCACTCGAAGGGAAATCCAAAGAGTTTTCCCAAATCATAAAAATAGGGCGCACTCATACGCAGGATGCTGTTCCACTTACACTTGGGCAGGTAAAAAAAATATGCATTTATTTGGAAAATTCAAACTTAAGGACGCCTAAATTATAGTTTAGGATAAAATATAGGAAAATGGCTAAATCTCAGCCTGAGTATTTTCAGTCTGTGCTGGAGTTCACTGGATGTGCTGTACTCTAATACATGCATTGTAATTTTTATTAATTTTTCTCCATATGTGTTTTATTTCTAGCAGTAGTAAAATATAAATTATTTTTAAATGGTGTTTCATTACCAGGTAGCACAGCACAGTTTTTCTGTTACATTGACATTGCAGGGAAGAAGTGGTTGTTGTCTATAATCTGTAAATTTAGGTAAATTATGTTTTGCCAACACACAAAACTACTAAGTATTGTGAATGAAAGTTTTCAATACATAATCTTGTGTGTATAAATGTGTATATATATATATATAAAAACATGGCAAATGTTATCATAATGTCAGGAATGGCTTATATTAGAGTAATTTAGTAGGGAATTAAACTGAAATGATAGAAAAGCAGGTAGAATTTATGGATTTTTTTTTTTCCAAGAATGCACAGGTGGGGTTTTTACTAACTGAAGTTAAGTAAGCAAAGGCCAAGATCCATTTCTCTATTTGTACTTTGAGAACATTAATGTAATTTTGGAGCTGATTTACTACGGAATCAGATCCTGTTGAGTGCGCAACTAAGATAAAATATGAGAGAAAAATGCATAATGTATATGCTTTTATATTATATATTATGTATATGCTTTTGTATGTTAAGATTGGTTTACCATATAAATTTTTGTAGCATGGGAGCAGTCTTTTAATAGATGTATACTTTCCCTCTTAATGAAAACATGCTTAGATTTAGCATTTGGGGGAAGTTCAGTTTTTTGAGGGAATTAGTCAAAACGTGTTAAAAATCTAAAGTAATCTGGATGGTTATTCTTAGTTGTTGTCTTTGTTCCTTAACTTTGTCCTCCTTTCTTTCAAAGGAATTTAGTGGCTATGTGCAACAGATTAAATATGGTGTGGCTAGGATTGAATCCACCATGCCAAGGGTGTATCAGCTGGCAGCTGGCGGGACTGCAGTCGGCACGGGATTGAACACAAGAATTGGCTTTGCTGAGAAAGTTGCTGCTAAAGTGGCTGAACTGACAGGTGAGGAATGATATTTGGGAGTGAGTTATCAGTAAAGTAGTGTATGTAACATGCAGTCAAATGCAAACTAAATCTGTCTAGTTTCCATACTTCTCATAAGCTTAAATTGTATTTATATTTTAATGCGAAACTTTCGTTAGTGCCATGTGTTACATGCTTCTACTTTGGATTTTTCATGCAATGTATTTTTATAATTATGCTCAGTGCGTTGAAAGTGACTGAAATGATGGTGTTTATCCAAGGATATGGATACAGTTTCAGACTTCTATTATTAGCCCAACTATAATGCTTCAGTCATGATCTCTGCTCCTCTGGCTCTCTTAATTTACAGTGACTTGGTGCAAAAGAAGGAAGAAAATGCTTCCAAAGCCACACTGGTTATTCCATATGAATAAGTAAAAGTTGACTGTCTAATTTTTTTTTATTCTGTCTTTAAAGATCTTAAAACTTAATTTACAGTGCAATTAAGTTTTTCGAGCTGTAAACCAGGTTTTTTGTGTCACAGTATCAGTTTTCAAAATGCTTCCCCAAACAAATGTGTACATCTGTCATTTACATTTGCTGTGAAATCTGGAATTGCTGAGTGACAGTATTTTTGTTTTAATGGATCCATTATTCACTGTCTTTCAGAAGGTCAAGACTGTCTTGTACCCTGAATGAGAAGTAACTTGCTGTAAACAACTGCTGCCAGGAGCAATACAGGGCATGTTTTGGTGGTGTTAGGAAGCTCTCCCATGTCAAAGGATGTTTTAATGTCCTTCCTGTATGGGCAGGTTGTATGAGTAGAGCAGACTCCTGAAGTTCCTCATGCTCTTATGGAGGGTAGTTAGTTATTGGCAAGAACAACAAGAGAAGTTTGGATCGATCACTGCAACTGAGAAGGCAGCTGTGCAGTTCACAAGCCCATGCAAATTGGGTGGGATTTGGTGTTTATCAGGAAGCGCAAAACTCTGGAAGTTATGGGAATTATCCTGCTCTCCTTCACACTGGTGCTGAAAGGTCAGATCAGTCCTTCTGGGGGGCAGAAGTCCAGCCTACAGTCAGTCCTTAGTGATGTCTGTAATTTTTTACAGTCCCATTCTGCTGGAACTGTCCTTCCAGGGCAAAGTCCTGAAGGAATGTTTTTCATCGTGGAACCTAGGCTTACATCTCAGGCATTTAATTAACATAAACAGAGCTGGTCCTTCCATTGCTCCTGTGCTCCTGCTGTTGGCAGGCATCCTCCTAAGTCTGATCCAGCTTTCCCATGTTCTGCCTGGTTTATTGTTCCCTTCCATTGTGGTTGCTTCTTACTTACCCTAATGCCTGAACTGTGTTGCAAAGACATCAATTTTTATAATTGAAAGCATCACGGTAATTAACAATCTAAAGTATCTAACTTGATTTAATGCAATAAATGTGTAAGTTGGGCCAACTTTTGAAAGATTATTGACATTGACAAAACACTGTGGTGCAGAAGCAATGCTGAGAATGCAATACACTATGAAGGCTTGAAGTTTGTACCCTTGTTGTAGGTGGATGCTCAAATTTTATACTCTTCTATATTTTAGTGACTTTCATTTTGTCTTTTTGGTATTTAATTTACTTTAAGAAATATGTTTTTGAAGAAAGCTGTAGAGGAAAGAGATAATCTTACAAGGTTGTTAATTTTTAATTTTTTATTAAGCTGGTTATATATTTGATTTTCTGGTTTATGTCTGCAAGGAAGTGCTTCACTGGTTTAATGTTTACACCCTCTCCCTGTAGGTTTGCCTTTTGTCACTGCTCCAAATAAGTTTGAAGCTCTTGCAGCTCACGATGCTTTAGTGGAGCTCAGTGGAGCCATGAACACAGTGGCATGCAGTCTGATGAAAATAGCTAATGACATTCGCTTCCTGGGCTCTGGACCCCGCTCTGGGCTGGGAGAACTCATCCTGCCTGAAAATGAACCAGGGAGCAGCATCATGCCAGGTACAGAGAACACATACAGAGGAAAATGACATGTTTCTTTTTTTTTTTTTGGACCACTGTCTCTTAAATGTTTACCAAGCACCATCACAAATGTCAGCAAGTCCATGATTCTGTCAGGTTTTATCTACTGCCCTGTTTTACCAAAACCTCTGTTCATTAAAATGCTTGCACAGCTCTGTGTTGGCTAGTGTATGGGGGAAGAGTAGTATCTGTAGGAGTATGCTTTATTACACGAGCATACATCTCAAAGCTTTCTTCTAGAATTGCGAGATCTCTACAGTTTTTAGATAAAGGCTTTTCTGAAATAATCTTTAATCTGTGAATTGTAGCAATACTGTCATGTAACTTGACTTTGGTCTCTACTTCTAGCATGATTCATGTTAGACACTCACATTTTCCCTTCTGCAATGATCTCATTGTATGGGAGGATATAAGAAACAAAGGAATAATACTAGTAATCATTCCTTTCCTCTCCTAAAAAAGTATGTACATATGAATACTGTACATCCAAAACTATCCTAAAATTGTTCCTCCTGTATGAAAAACTATGAAAGAAACAGGTTATGAACACATCTGGCTCTAAAAAAGCAAACAGTGAATGTTCTTACTAGGATTATGTCTAAAAATTCAATGATAAAACCATAAAACAAACTTGCTTGGAGGCCACTCTGGCTTGGTGTGTTTGTTGGTTTTAGCGGGGGATTGTTTTTCTGGGGTTTTCTGTTTTGCTTTTTTTTTCTGAGTGTACTAACTTAATCACAAAGTAAGTCTATCAAATCAGTAATACTTTCCTTGAACTGAGTGAGATTTGTTAGTGGTCTCCCAGAAATGCCAACTTGCACATGTAAAGACACGTTACAATCTCTTGATTATTAAGAACTGTGATAATGAACAGCTGTTTAAGCTGTTTAGTTCATGCACATGTTGAGCTGTTGAGCTCATGCTCAGAGTCTTGGGACACTGCTGAAACAGCCATAGCTGTTTTACAAATCTTCACTGAAAATACTGGTACAGTACAGTCAATTTAATATCATATCTGGAAATGCCTTATTTTTTTCTGGTGAGCAGATACAGATGAGTAAGACAAGTTACCTCTAGCAAAACATTTTCTATTGAATGTGATTTGGTAAAAGGCTGGTGGTTGGTTGGTTTGTTTTTCCTCTTCTTTCTCCTTTGGTAACCTTTTTCTCTCCCTTTCACAACCAGGAAAAGTGAACCCGACCCAGTGTGAAGCTGTGACCATGGTGGCAGCCCAAGTCATGGGAAATCATGTTGCTGTTACTGTAGGAGGAAGCAATGGACACTTTGAACTGAATGTCTTTAAGCCCATGATGGTAAGTTCATAAATTTTTATATATCTGGGACTTCTTAGGTAATTGTACCATCAGATAACTTACAGACAGAAAACACCCTCAGTGAACACTTCAACACTGCCAAGGCTGGGGCATCCACAGCATTCCTCAGATACTGTTCCAGTATCTCACCACCCTCACAGTAAAGAATTTCTTCCTGATACTGAGCCTAAATTCCCCTCTTTCTGTCTGTACCCTTTGCTTCTTGTCCTGTCACTACAGGTCCTGACAAAGAGTCCCTCTCTGCCTTCCCTGTAGATACTTCAGATACTGGAAGGAAAATAGCCTGTTAAATAGGTGGAAATTGCAGGGAGGGCACTGGTTATGAACAAAGGTGCCAGAATGTGCAACTAGTAATACCTGAATTAAATAATCGGTATTTCTTTCTTTGTCTTGTTAGATTAAAAACGTTTTAAACTCTGCAAGGCTTCTAGGAGATGTGTGTGTTTCTTTCACTGACAACTGTGTAGTTGGAATCCAAGCCAATACGGATAGGATCAACAAACTGATGAATGAATCTCTGATGTTGGTAACAGCACTGAACCCACATATAGGTAGGTTTAAGGCTCAAAAACGTCTCAGAACATACCAAAATATTTTTTAACATTATTTTGTACACTTAATTTGTGTTGTTGGTTGCAATGCTTGTGGGGCCAAGTCAGGTCAAAAGTTAATTTACTTCAACATCACCAGTTGGTGTTATAAAAGCCTTGTTCTCCTTGCAATGGCCATGCTGGGGTATTGGAAAATAGCTGATTAGAGTCAAAAGGAGATTGGGAGAATTTATGTAACTGTTTTCCAAAAAAATATTATTAGAGATTGAGTAAAATGTACAATATGAGACTTTTTTAAAGGAGAAGGTCCCATAAATCTTTGATCTAAATTAATTAAGACCAGAATAACAAAATGTACTTTCACGTCAAGTAAGCAGTAAACATTTGGTGTGCATTTCCTGCAAATTGAGTTAAGCAGTAGTAGTAATACCTAGCAAATAATTCTCCAAAGACTGTGTCCCACTTTTCTCTCACCTCTAATGAATCATCTAAAATTGCAAATGGATAACTTGTTGGTTTTGTTTTGTAACAGGATATGATAAAGCAGCCAAGATTGCCAAAACAGCGCACAAAGAGGGGACAACGTTAAAAGAAGCTGCCATAAAGCTGGGCTTCCTTACATCAGACCAGTTTGATCAGTGGGTGAAGCCTAAAGACATGCTAGGTCCTCAGTAACTTCTGTAAAAAAAAAAAAAGAAAAAAAAGTGTTCTTAATATAAAAAATTAAATAAAACAAATATGATATCATATAATCCATAGTTGGAAAAGGCCTCTGAGATCACTGAGCCCAAGGTATGACTGAACAGCACTATGACAACTAGACCATGGCACTGAGTGCCACATCCAGTCTTTCTGTAAACACCTCCCGTGGACAGTGACTGTCCCACCTCTCTGGGAGGTCCATTCCCATGTCACAGCACCCTTTCTGTGAAGAAATTATTTTACTGTCCAGCCCAAACCTCCCGTGGTGCAACTTAAGACTCTGTCCTTTTGTCCTGTCAGTTCTTACCCGGGAGAAGAGACCAGCCCCCACTGGGTACGCCGTCCTTTCGGGTGCTTGTAGAGCTATAAAGGTCTCTCGTGAGCCTTTTTGCCAGGCTAAACACCCCCAGCTCCCTCAGCAGCTCATGGGGCTTGTGCTCAGACCCTTCAGCAGCTTTGTTGCCTTTCTGTGGGCTTGCTCAGCACCTCCATGGCCTTCCTGAATGGAGAGCCCAGAACTGGGCACAGCACTGAGGTGCGGCCTCGGCAGCGCCCAACACACGGGGACCATCCCTGCCCTTACCCTGCCGGGCACACAGCTTCTGATCCATATAGCGCGGCTTAGGAACACTTTATATTTTTTCCTGGCTTTTTTAACGGATCGGCTCAGGCGGGGTTACGGGGGTGACCCCACACTGCCAGCAGGCGGTGTCGGCCCAGCGGCCACACGGGGCCTGGTGAGGGACAGGAGCGTCCCCGGGGTGCTGAGCCTCCCTCAGCCCCGCCGGGAGCTCGGGGGGGACAGCGCTTCCTGCTGCCGGGACAGCCCTTCCTGCCCTTGGCCCTCCCTCCTGCCCTTGGCCCTCCCTCCGCGGGGCGGGGCCGGCCGTGGTGTTCCGGGTCGGCCGGGAGCGCTGCCGCTGCTGCTGCCGGGCCCGGGAGGGACTCGGAGGCGCCGCCGCCGCCATGAACCGCTTCTTCGGCAAGGCGAAGCCGAAGGCGCCCCCGCCCAGCCTCACCGACTGCATCGGGACGGTGAGTGCCCGCCCCGGGCCCGCCCAGCGCCCCCCGGCCTGGCAGCGGCCCCAGGGGCGGCAGCGGTGCATAGATAGGTGTGTGTGAGTGTGTGTGAGGGGACTCTGCACGGTGTCTGTGCCCCTGTGTGGGTATGTACATCGTAGAACCACAGAATGGCTTAGGTTGGAAGGGATCTGAAAGGTGACCCAGCTCCCTGGGCAGGGACACCTTCCCCTAGAGCGGGTTACTCAGAGCCCCGCCCGGCCTGTCCCTGCGCCCTGCGAGGTGCCGGGATACACCGGGTGTCCTGGTGAGCGTGTCCGTGTGTCCACACCCTGCACAGGGATGTGCCTTTGTGTGTCCGTACATCCCTGCCTGGAGCTGTGTGGGTCTGTGTCCTGTGCCTGGGAGCGCATCCCGTAAATGGGCGCACGCAGTGAGGATGGCTCCCCTCACATCCTCATGGGTGTTCTCAGCTCAGGACTTGCCGTCTCTGGACTTCTCTCATTGCACTGGCTAACTCCTGCCGTGGCAAGCTGTGGCAAGGCAGGGACAGGAGCAAGATCAGCCTCCCTGTCCAATAAAGAGTGTTTTTTCCTCTTAGGGGTGAGAAGGGTTGCTGTAGGGCTGATGCCAAAGGTGTATTCAGATAAACAGATGAGCAAGCTCAGACCAAGTATAAAATGCTCAGGAAACACGTGGCAAAACACTTTACAACTGTTGTTTTGTTGGCCTGCCTGCAAAGGGTTAAGAGAAAAGTGTTAAGATTTATCTTGTAATGTCATAGTCTTTTTTTGACTTTATGAAGAAAGCTGTAGCGTGGTTTGGCAGCTCCCTCTGCTGCAAGGTTATTTTAAGAAGTGAAGAAAGAAAATGGAGTTTCTCGAGTATTTCTGTCAGTAAAAAAAGGTCAGTCATGGTTGTGGTATAAATGTAGTTTAGGCTTTGTCATTGGAACCTGGCAACAAACAGTTTCCATGGAAAAATCACTGTTTTCCTCTCAGAAGTTTTATTTTGCTACCCAGTGAAGAGGCTCTCTAAATGAAATATCTAATATTTGTCAGTGCCACCCACACGTTCTCTCTTGTGTATGCCACTGGCTGGTATGGGGAGAGAGAGGTGCTCATAATGCTTGTCCTGGTACTTTATCTGACAAAAATCTGTATTGCTCATTAGCAGTATTAAGCCCAAACTAACTATATTTTATTAGAACAGTGAATAAAACATCTGATTGAAAATCAGGATTAATTTTCCCATTGTTGCCAGTAAACACTTTGGTGGATGACTTGAACTCCATAATCCATCTAAGCGCTTAAATTTGCTATTTTGGCAATATAAGTGAAAGAGCAGGAAGCCTCGTTTCCCTCACAACAACTAGCTCCTTATTAGCCTGTTAGGTTTTTCATGCTGCTTTTGCCAGGTGCAAGTTAGTGTCCTTTTTCTAATGTTGAGGTAAATCAAAAGAAAATTTAGATAGGTCAGCAGTCTGTCTTCTGCTAATATCTTGTTCAATTCTAGAGAAGTTTTGGGGTACATAAAAGTGTAATTTAAACTGTTTTGATTGGAACATCAGGAACTTTTTTTCTTAAATATCCTGAACTCAGTTTTGATCCTTCTAGTTGTTTGTAATTGCACTGTCTGAAAGTTTAACTGTGCAAGACAGAAGGTTAACTGAAAAGAATGATTTCAGGTTTATTTTGTGCATGTGATGACTTTGGCAACCCGTGATGAGTTACAGGGTGGTTACTAGTAAGCATGGGGAGAAACGCTTTCTTTTAGTAGTTTGAGGTTTATGAATTAACTTTTTGTGCCAAGTTATATGCAGTAATCTGATTTGTGAAAGACTTTTCATAATAGTGGAGTGTCTGGGATAGGTCCTAGTAAAACTACAGAGATAATTAGATTGTTTATTTTAAATTACATGTGAATTATTATTGAAAAGAGTTGTGTGAGATATTAAAAAAATTGTACTATTTATTTATGATGTTAAATCCAACAGTTTGGAGGCTCAACTACTATTGCTTTGGGGTGTTTGTTGTCTTAGACACTTTTGCTCTACCTTTTGAAAGAGTCAAATTGCTCTGTAAGATCTCTTACCATGTTAGTTCAATGGTAAGTAGCCATTAAATGGAAGTTTGGAAATGTATTTGGTGAGCAGTGATTAATGCAGCATTTGTTAAAAACATAGACAACTTGAAGGCAGTAATCATACCTGTGTTTTGGATGTTCTTTCCTGTGTAGACAAGTTTAGTTATCTAAAATTCATCGCATTTAAGGGCAGGGTTTTATGCCTGCTGGCAGAGCCCAGTCAGATGACTCAAAGCTGTCACGAGGCCGGTAGAAGGAAGGATGCACCAGGAAGTGAAGCATTAATAATGTTTTTACTTCTTCTTCTTTTAAAAAACACTCTAAACTTACTTTTTTTCAGAGTAGTAAATAGGGCACACATGAACAAAAGGCTAATAGTAGTGACAGCAGTGTTAAAACTCAGATTCCCTTTCTTTTGTGTAAATTTGGGGTCCTTCTGTAGCAGTGAAATGTTCCTCAGTGTGTCTTATTTGTGAGTAATAGACAGAATCTCTTCAAGTCCTAATACACAGTCTAGTTTTTGGGATAAATTAGATCTGTTGTTCCTTCGTCTGTCCAGTCTCATTTTTAAAAGCTGAGGTCCCGTGTCGTGTGTGTGTGAAATGTTTACATAGTTAGTCAATGTGGGAGGTTCTGTCTCTGTTTCCTGCTAGTACTCCTTGAAAGAATCATTATATAAATAAACCAAATATTTTTTCCCCTGTGGAGGTTGACTTCTAAGATGCAGTTAGCTGATAAAGATCTTGAGGAGGTGCCATGCTTTAAATGTACAGGAGTTTTAAAATGCCAATTTTTTATCTTTCTTACTATTAGTAAAATATTTGGATAATAGAAAGCTTAATACAAATTCTTCAATGCCAGCTGTGCCCAGGCACTTCAATATCTTGTGTGGAAT
Organism: Zosterops lateralis; assembly: GCF_965231275.1. Classification (NCBI taxonomy): domain Eukaryota; kingdom Metazoa; phylum Chordata; class Aves; order Passeriformes; family Zosteropidae; genus Zosterops; species Zosterops lateralis. The sequence continues at coordinate 38,287 of NW_028154486.1, forward strand.
GTTCATATCAGATGTTACACTCAGGATGCCTCTGGCAAATCCAGGTTGCTGTCATAGAGCAGGGTTTTAAAAGGGTCATTGAAACACTGAAATCAAAATCCACATAATTGTACGTGCTTAGCCACACCATTAGCAAGGCAGAATTGTAAATTTGCACTGATCTGTCTTATGCTATAATTGGAATGCCGTTATAATCTAATCCCTAGAGGCTCCTTGGAGTGAGAAGTTAATAAGCTTTATTTTGTTGTTTCCAGAGAAGTGCTAGGGTAGTCAGTCCATTTTAAAAAGGCCTTTTGTGAATTTGTGTATGCTGTTAGAACTACCTGTACCCCTGCTTGGTTATGTAATTGTCATTTTTAACCCGTTTATGGTGAAGGGTTAAAATATATCCCAAGTGAGAGCTCTGTGGAATGCCAGCAGGGTACACCTACAAGTTTTCCATTCCACTTCAGTCCCTGGCACTGCATGTTACCAGAAGTTCTGGAATGGAGAACTGCCTTGAATGGGTTTGCAAGGAAGCATCTCAAAATGATGAGGACGTCTTACAATGGCAGAGCTTCCTGCAGCCTCAGAGTGTCATTTCTTGTGCTACTTGTAGAAATTGTTTCACTTGATTCTGGTTCTGGGTTCTGACAAAATCTGAATTGTTTATAAAACCACTGAGTGAAGAAGCAATTCAGTTAAAAACAAACAGAGTTTGTAAATTCAGTTAACAACAAAACAGAGGCTGTTCTTTTTATTGTCCCATACCTGAATAAAACCTTAATGAATATTGTTTTCTTTGTTTCCCCCTTGTGTATTAAAGGTGGATAGCAGAGCTGAGTCAATTGACAAGAAAATTGCTAAGCTTGATGCAGAACTAGTGAAGTATAAGGATCAAATGAAGAAAATGAGAGAGGGACCTGCAAAGGTAAGAATCTTCTGTGGAATTGAAGCATGAGAGGATGTGACTCACACGTGTTGTCATGTGATTTAGCCAGTTCATCAGGTTCTTAAAACTGTGTCTTGCCCTGCGGATGAGAGATAAGATCCTGCAGGGTTATTTTTATTAGACATACATCTTTGAACTGTGTTTTCATTGGTTTTTATTTGTCCCAGAGTATAATGTAATTCCTCCATGAGAAGGAATTGTTTCCCTTCTTCCTCATTACCTGAATTAAGTCTGGCAGAGAGGCTGTTTTGTTTGTCATCCAAAATAAAAAACTCCACATTATGCCTAAAGGGAGCAGGGCAACCCATTTTTTAAGGGGATGAACTTACAATAAAAAATGTATCTGAAAATAAATATAGATGGTATAAACAGTATTGTTCAAGTTCCTTTTGAAGTATTTTATGCCGACCATTAAAATGTGTTAATGAAAGATAGTTCTGATGGACTAAGTTTCATATTTTATTCTCCTTACTGAAAACATAAATCAGAAGCTAGAAACTGAAAGTATTTTCTGTGAGAAGCTTTGTGTACTCTCCTGTTTTGTTAATCATTAATGCAGGCCAAGTGATGAATGTAACCATTGTTAAACTCTTGGCACTGGTAACTGAGGAATCTTTTGGAAAACTTATATCCAGTGTATTAGCTTTAAACACCATAATCAAATGTAAAATCAGATATTTTATCTAATGTAACACTATTGTGTCTTTCAGAATACAGTAAAGCAGAAAGCACTGAGAGTGTTAAAGCAGAAGCGAATGTAAGTTGAAACCTTTCTTTTTATTTGGGAGGTGGTGGCACATTTTCATTTCTCTCTCCTGAGCATTCTTGAAAGAAAAATGCTGAGGAAGCCTTTCAGAAGTATCTCCTTACATATTTTGCACCAGCATATTTATGATTCATATGTCAGTATGCAAATTTGGATTGGTACAAGATGACCTGAATCTGCTCCTAAACTGAGAGATTGCCTCATTTTATATTATTAATTGATTACTTTAAATTGTCTATTTGATGGTCTTGCTCTGTTTACTGGAATTTTACCTGTTCTCTGTGGACACTTTTGAGGACTTGAGCAGATGTAGTGCAGGTAATTGTCTATGCAGAAACTTCCAAATGGACAGGACAGATAGTCCTGTGGTCTGGTCTTGTCTCGTGTACTGTCTTGAAAGTGTCCAGCAACAGATCTAAAGGAAAGATGGCATGTTCTTTAGATGCCATCTAAAGAACACATGGCAGGTGTTCAGGATAGTTTCACTGGAATATCTCATAGTCCGTGAACTGCAAATCTTGGAAGCGTCTGAGCCAAAGCTCCCATCATCTTGTATTTCACATCCCTCTGGTGAATTGTTCCTTTATGGACTCACTCAATTACTTGTTAAGTATTACTAAACTCTTACAATCCAAAATATCATATGGAATGTCTTACTTTAGTTAGATGTTGTGAGGAGGACTGCTTGATTCTGGCTTTAGGGGTTTTTTTTCCTGGTTTTGACTATGCTGTCTGCTAATTAGTTGTCCAGAGGGTTTTGCATGTAGATCCTCCTTGTCTTTCAGACCTCCTGCTTTGCATGTTAGATGGACGCATTGTTCATTTTTATGCTTTCATGCTTTTGCTTAACTTGACATTGTTTACATTCTTGATTTGATACAAGTTTAGTTTTGAGAAAAATGATTTCTTAATTTTTAAAGTCTCTCTTTTCTCTGTGGCTAGTCTTAAAGGTTTTCTTTTGGTACCCTATTCTCCTCCTCCTCCCTGCCCTGAAAATCTCGTGTGGTTTGGATAACCTCCTGATTCCTCCATTCTCTTACAGCATTAATGAGCATGGCATGCATGTCTACCTTATGGTGATTAAACTTCTTCTGTATCCTCACCTGCTTTGTCAGTCTAGGCAAATAGGGTGTTGCTGTCAGTTAAAACAAAGCTGAGTTCAAGGATAGCTTTGTCAACTTCAAGTACACAGAAATTCATAATGGCCAGATTTTTTTGAAGCTGTTTATTCTGCACTTGTGTATAGTAAATGGAAAAAAAAAAAACCCAACAAATCTGTTCCTATCTTTAGACTGCTGCTGCTGGTTTTTCAGCTCTTAAAAAATAAGGAGTGTTTGGGTAATAAAGAGTGTAGTGTTTTAAAGCCATTATTTGCCTTTTCTTTTAAACAGGTATGAACAACAGAGGGATAATCTGTCACAGCAGTCTTTTAATATGGAACAAGCTAATTACACCATTCAGGCACTGAAGGATACAAAGACAACGGTACCAGTTTATTTCTCTCACACTGGTTTAATTTGTTTAATCTGTGCTACATCAGATACAAGTGTGGTGTTTTGACCCTTTTAGGTGGATGCAATGAAACTGGGGGTGAAAGAAATGAAGAAAGCTTACAAGCAAGTCAAGATTGATCAAATTGAGGTGAGCTTTTACAGTTTAAATAATTAAAGAATAAATATAATGTACTGAAAGAATGGTCAGTGGACTATGAACTTGAAGGCAAGATGACTGTTTTTGTTCACATGAGTTTGTCTGCCTTTTTTATGGGATCACCATCATAATTCCTTTCTTCTGGTACTGCACAGTCAGTGGTTTAATGTAGTAATTATTGTTTCCTTGCTGAGCTAATCTTTAATCTCTCCTTTCCTTTCCTTCCACTTCAGCATAAATGTTGGTGCATACTTCCTACTTTTTTTGTCCTTTTTTGTTTCCCTATACTAGTAATGTGCAGATTAGTCCTTTATCTCCCTCAGTTCAAGGTAGTGCCTAATGAAAAAGAGCTAAACCAAACCAAAACAATCAAAAACCTCACAAAAAGCCACCCCCCCTTCCCCACAAAAACAAAACCAAAAAAACTTTACCAAACCACTAACCAAACATGAGTGAGGGCTGGCCCTGACTTCAGAAAATGCATGAAAAAATCTCCCATAAAGTTTCTAAATGTAATTTCAAGTATGCTGCACTTAAGCTCTTACCCAATGCCAGTGCTGAATTCCTTTAAGTTCTTTCCTTTCTGTCTTTTATAAATGGCCTACCCTGTAAACCTTTAGGCAAGTATTGTTTACTTGTACTCAAGTACAGTGCCAGTAAATATGATGATGTATCTTCTGAATTCTGCTGTGGCACAACTCAGGTTAGTGCTTATTTTCCAGATGGTAGATTTGTCTAAATTTCATACCTTTTCTGCTTTTCAAGTAGTCCTGCCCTGAATGTGTGTGTCTTGACTTGTATTAACACTGCTTCAAAAAAAGGGTTTATGAATTAAAATAATTGAGTGCTTTGCACGTTGGCATTACTAAACTGAATTTGAGTAAATATGGACCAATATAAAATGATTCTTGCTTCAGGACATACAAGATCAATTGGAAGATATGATGGAAGAAGCCAATGAAGTCCAGGAGGCACTGAGTCGTAGCTATGGAACACCAGAGATTGATGAAGATGATTTGGAAGCAGGTTAGGAAGGGGGAAATGGTTTTTTTATATTACTGAATATAAAAATTATCATACTGTCATACAGTGATTTTTTATTTCCTTGGTCAAATGCTTTAAATGTGTTTAAAAAAGCTTTGATAGCATTTTTTAAACATTAAAGCTGCATTTCCTTTAAGAGAATTAATAAGAGCATAGACAGACATGAGATACCAATGGAATGCTCCAAGGCAGGGAGGAAGGTTCTCTCCAGTGTGTGTGTGTATTTCTGACTGATAACTGACTCTGGGTCTGAATGTGAGCATTCAGTATGAATCCTGAGTCTCTGTAAGAGCAGCTTTTCTCTTACAAAAGGAACTTCTTGCATAATGTTTCAACTGACATAATTCAATTTCAGAACTGGATGCATTAGGTGATGAGCTTTTAGCTGATGAAGACAATTCCTACTTAGATGAAGCCGCATCCGCTCCAGCAATCCCAGAGGTCACTCCTACGGACACAAAAAACAAAGTGAGTCCTTTGCTCTTTAACAGCAAAATACATTTTTGTTTGGTTTGAGTTAATCACATTTGTGTTGGTTGCTTGATCTTTGGGATCATTAATATTTTGAACAAAGAAGTGTGCTTAATGTTATGTATGCTGTGTATGTATTGTATGTAGGGATGCTAAATAGAGAGAATTTGAGAGTGCAGTGTACTGAATGCTCTTAACTGTGTTTAAAATCACTAGAAGGACATTTTGTCACTCCTATCGAACACTCTCAGACTGCCATTAGAATTTAAGTGTACCATTACAACTCCTAAAACCATAAGAAAAGCTTCTGTATGTTTGCTTTTGGGCCTTTAACAGAGCTTTGTGGTGAGGAAGAACACTGCTGCTCTTGTTTTGATTCCAGCTGTCACACAGGGGCAACTGCAGATACAGACACTTTATAGAAGTAGTAAGGAAGGTTCTGTGAAATGTTCTGGTTGCTGGAGAATTGTTAACCTGTGGCTTCTTTTTGTTTCCTACAGGATGGCGTATTGGTGGATGAATTTGGGTTGCCAAAGATCCCTGCAACATAAATGTTTCAAAAGCACAATGGATGCAATGAACTATACTTTTCGAATTGTATTAAGAATCTTTTTTATTTTAAATTCTGGAGAACTTGTCCTTCCAGTGTAACCTTAATATCACTACATCCTAGAATGCAGTATGAGTGGCTGGTGGTGTTCTTTCTTTGGAGAAAGTTGTTCTGCTACTGACTTCTGTTAATGGAAAATTCATCCCAGTTCCTTCAGTGGAAGCAGTCAGTCTGATAGGTTTTATTTCCGTATCTTATGGACAAAGTGAAACGTGAAGACTAGTGGTGGCTGTTGATAGCTGAACTTTATTTTGACTTTGTATTATGTTTCTCTTTCTTAAATCTAAGACTCTACGTTGCTGCTTACTCTGTAAAATAGCTCCCTTATTACTATGCCTGTTTGATAAAAGAACTCAAAGCGATTTTTAAACTACTGCAGTCGTGAGACTTTTATGCGATTGTACTTGTAACCCTCTTGAAAACTGCTCGGGTTATCACTACCTTTATGTATTCCGTGGAGACATAAAATCACGTAGATGAGCAGATCCCTCCTGTGTGTGGCGTTTGATGAGTTCGGTCCCGGACGGGGCGGGGGCGGGTTATCGGCCTCAGAGGCGGGGCCGGGGTTGGGATGGAGCAGGAAAGGTCCCGGTCACGGCAGGGCTGCCTCGGCCGCGTCCCTGCAGCAGCTGCCGGGAGGTGGGAGCGGCCGGAGAGCGGCATTCCCGTGTTCCCGCCGCGGAAGTGACGCGCTCCGGGCGCGCCCCGGCAGCGCCGCCGACGGTTCCTGTGGCGGGGCGAGATGGCGGCGCCCGGAGCCCCGGTGACCGTCACCGTCACTTACAGTAAGCGCGGGGGCGGGGGCGCATCTCCGGCCCTTCCATCCCCGCCCGGGGGGCGCCGGGCGCTGCGGGCGGGCGGGGGGGACGAGGCGGGGCGGCCTCGGCGGGCAGGGCCCGGCCCCGCTCGGCCCGGGGTCCGGCCCGGCTGCTGCCCCGAGGCTCCGCTCCTCGCCGGGCGCGGCCTGCCGGTGTCCGCTGCAGCTGGAGGGCGGCGGGGAGAGGGGACACGGCGGCCTGTGCCGGGCGGCGCTGGGCAAAGGTCATCTGGGGACGGCCAGCTTCATGGGGGGCCGGAGCCTTTCTCTGAAAAGCTTCCTTTGGGGAACCTTCCCAAGGGGAGGGGGCTGGGCCTGTTCGGCCTCGAGGAGAGATGGCAGAGGGCACCTCATTGATGGGAGTGAATATCTGAAGGGGGGGGGGTGCCAGAAGATGGAGTCAGGCTCTGCTCGGGGGTGCTCAGCAATAGCACAAGAGGCAATGGGTAGAAACTGATGCACAGGAAGCTCCACCTGAATATGAGGAAAAACTTCTTTATAGTGGGAGTAACTGTGCCTTGGTACACGTTGCCCAGAGAGGTTGTGGAGTCTCCCTCACTGGAGATATTCAAGAACTGCCTGGACACAATCCTGTGCCATGTGCTTTAGGATGACCCTGCTTGAGCAGGGAAATTGGACCAGATGACCCACTGTAGTCCCTTCAAGCTGACCCATTCTGTGATTCTGTTGTTTGGGTCATCTTCATTTAGATGAAATATATTGCTGAAGTCAGCACTGCATGTTAAAAGCAGATGCTACCCAGTAGGCTTTCTTCTGGTTTGTTGAAGAGGCTTGGATGTTTGCAACTAGAGAAGAGCTGCAGGGCTGCAACAGAGAGCAGTTCCTTCAGTGGGGCACGAGGGTGCTGAGCCAGGGAATGGGGCACTCAAAGGCCACCTGACACAGCTGAGCTTTTTTCCACCTCAGAAAGAAAAACGGGAGGAGAGAGAAGAAGGTGGAGAGGAAGATAGGCTTGTATGGATAAATAAATATAAAACACTACTGTAGAGGGGTAAGAATAGCTTGGATTCCACAGTTCTTAAAAATAAGATGGGAAACACCATGGTTAAATTTTGAAGTGGATCTAAGTGAGACAGGAGGAGGATTGAAGGGGATAGTAAAGTATTAAATCAGCAAGGTATTTGTCTGATGTTTGTTAGCAAAACTTAGTAATGTTTACTGTATTTTTACAAAAATATTGAATAATAAATTCTGCCTTTGTTTCTTCTGCACTATATTGGTAGTGTTCTTTCCATCTCTAAAGCTTATTGTTTATATCTGCTTGCTCATTTGTGTTTTCAAATTGTGTTTCAAATTGTTTTGTTAAAATGTTTCCTTTTATCACCTGGTAGTTTTGTTTAAAAGTCTTTGGTGAGGAATTTTGTAGAATAATCTGTTTGAATCATCATGATTCATGTTCTCACTGGCACCTTCAGAGAGCTCCGTTTGATCTGAGGGCTTTTCATTTTGCTGAGATGTCAGTAATTTAATGACTTGACATATTTATAATTCCAACGTCTTGCTGTTTGCCCACAGCCTGCTTATCTGAGAATGTTTTTGTCTTTCCAATTGTTTTCTTACCTGATAATGACTTTGTCATTAATAGATGGCAAACAGAAGCCTTTGTTCAGCTTGGGTTTCATCTGTCTGATTTACACCTGCAGAGCTCAGATGCGGCTTGACCACTTTGCACAAAACATTTTTAGTAAAGTTTTGTGTGCATGAGTGAAAGTGGGGAAAGGTGGAAATTAGGGCTGAGAAACAGAAGGACAGTAGACCCACATATGTGACTTGACAATCTGCAAGTGTGGTCGTGGCTGGACATGAGATGCCCACCAGAGCCACTCTGTCACTCCCCTCCTCAGCTGGGCAGGGGACAGAAAATACAACAAAAGGCTCATGGGTTGAGAGAAGGGCAGGGAGAGAACACTCACCAGGTCATGAGCAAAACAGACTTAGCCTGGGGACATGTAGTTTATTAACATTCAAATCAGAGTAGAACAATGAGAGCTCAGAGAAAAGATTTTTCCCTCAGGCTTAACTTTCCTCCTGAATTCTCCGATTCCTCCTGCCTGAGAAATGCAGGGGAATGGGGGCTCCAGTCAGTTCATCACATTTTGTCTCTGCTGCTCCTTCCTCCTCAGGAGGAGGACTCTGCACACTCTTCCCCTGCTCCATCATGGATTCTTCTCATGGACTGCAGTCCTTCAGGAGCAGACTGCTCCAGTGTGTGTCCACCACAGGGTGACGAGTCCTGCCAGCAAACCTGCTCCAGCCTGGGCTCCTTTCTCCACGGGTCTGCAAGTCCCTGCCAGGAGCCTGCTCCGGAACAGGCTTCCCACAGCCTCACAGCCTCCTCTCAGGCATTCACCTGCTCTGGTGTGGGATCCTCCATGGGCTGCAGGGGCACAGCTGCTTCACCATGGTCTTCACTATGGGCTGCAGGGGAGTCTCAGCTCTGGCACCTGGCACAACCCACGAGTTGTTTTTTATGGTGATTTCGCTCTGCAGTGAATTTACAGTAAAATTTGTTTACAGTCTGTCCAAAGTGGTACTCATAATTCGTAGTTAAACTGATTCTGTTGTTAGACAAACTTCTTATGTTTTTTTCCTCAGTGTTTGTTTTTTTTTCTCTCAATTGCTAAAGGGCAGAGCCCTTATACAAAGCAGTTGTATATATCAGAATGAGCTTTTGAAATACGCTGAGGTTGTGTTTTGTGATTTGTTTTTGGGTTTTTTTTTCCCCTAAACAAACTGGTAAGAAGGGCTGTCTGTGGAAAATGCTTGGGTGATAGGTGCATAATGTGATTTTAAGCTTAGAATTGTCTTGGAATAACACATTTTTTTTTTGAGGTTTAAAATTTTTGAGGTTAATGTGTCACTTGTCATGTGACTGGGAGGCTGGAGCATTTTAAAATCAATTTTTCTAGCACTCTCCTTTGTAAAAGATACGTGCACTTTAAATTAGTGGTGTGAGAATAGTTTTTCTTCTAGTATGTGTTAAGTTCTCTCTTCCTGCAGAGTGAAAAATGCCTGTTTTGATTTCCCTTGCAGCCAGAGCTGGTTGATTCCTGTGGGTGCTTTCACATTGCCAGACTTTAAGCGTGTGGGAGCAGAGGGTTGTAGAAAGGGTCTGTTGCAAAGCAGAGATTAATAGGCATACTCCTTTTTTTCCCCTGCCTCTTGTTTACATGCAAGTAATTTTAGGGAGTCTGAATAGGATGCTTCCTAAGTGGAAGGTGACAGACTTCTCCAAGTGGTTTTGTCTGCTTATCAGTAGAATATGGGGAGAAATAGATTTTGTACTCTGAGAATTCTCTCTGGTTGGGGGTGGAGATGAAACAGGGTAGACAATGATTGCTTGTTTCTCATGTTTAAGGAGCAAAGGAAGTGATAATTGTCTCGGATACCAAAGACTCATGACATTTGAAGTTGCTACAAGTAGGAAATGGGATACATCAGGAAGTGTGGGCTTTCATGCTTTAGGTTGTGGGATGTCTGGACTCTGTCTGTACACTTAAAAAGTGATAGAGAATAATATTTAGCAGGAGATAAATTACACCAGTAAAATAGACCCAGTCAAACTCTTCAGGTTATTCCAATATAAACCAAACTTTTCAGCTGAGGTCAGTCACTTCCAAGAGGAAGGAAGTGCAGTCAAATAATTTGATTAAAAATCATGGTTCTACATGAGAACCTGTCATTTGAGAACTTTCTGCATTAATAGTAGTAAATATTAGAGATGGATTCTCTCTGTAATGTTTTCTAGGTTACAATAAGTATTACTCTTACTCTGTTTTTCTACTAGGTAATGAAAAGCACAGTATTCAAGTTGCTTCTCAACAAGAAGATGGTGAACCTACGCTACAAGACATGGCTGTACTTATTGAACAAGTCACTGGAGTTCCAGTTCCTTTTCAGAAACTGATATACAAAGGTAGCTTATAAATCTGCCATGTTTCTTGTAGATGATGAGCTTTCACCAGGTGTCCATGTTTTGAATGTCTTCAAAAAGACATTCTTAAGCCACTAACTGTACTTGAACTGTTATTTTTCTCTTTTGTTTTTCGTTTAGGAAAGTCTCTAAAAGAATTGGAACAACCATTATCAGCACTTGGTGTTAAAAACGGTTGCAAAGTCATGTTGATTGGGAAAAGGGTAAGCATTGCTTTTTGACCTTTTTCCCCCTTAAACTATCATAATTTTTGTCACTAAGTCAGCTGCTGAACACAGAAACAAGCTGCAGCATTAATCTAATTTTGTGTACCTATCCACGAAGTTGAGTTCAGTCTCATGTTACATTGCAAATAACTTCAGTTTGTACTTTTCTGAAATTACATTATTGACTGGCTTCTGCTTTACATTATTGACGAGACTCTGCCTAATCTGTGGTCAGTGCTCATGAACCTTCTGTGCTCTGATGACCTTATCTGCTCATCTTATTTTTCTGGTTAAAAAAAAACTTTCCCAGCTGTAGCTACTGAGTCTTGATGATCTGGGTTATTTCTGGTGAAATGATTTGTGGCTGGCTTTGCAAGTCGAGGATGAGGTAATAATCTTGTGATGTAAATGTTGCCTATAGTTTAGAAATGATACGTTGACAAAAAGAAAAAAAAGTTGCACTTTTCCTTTTCCCTTCAAATGAATCTCATTAAATGTGTTTATATACATTGCTGATTTAAGTATGTTTGTACTTAAGCTTTGGAAGAAGCTTATTTGGTAGGTATTGAAGTATGGAAAGAATAGTTACAGTGTAGTGTGTATTCTGAAGCCTTTATGTCTGTATCAGCACTGCTCCTTTTTAGCTGCATTGTATCTTTATTTGTTCCTTAGTTGTGAATGTTGTACTTTTGAATACACAGAATAGTCCAGAAGAGGAGGCTGAATTAAAGAAGTTAAAAGATTTGGAGAAGTCAGTGGAGCAAATAGCTAATAAGTTAGAGGAAGTTAATAAAGAGTTCACAAGTATCCAGAAGGTATGCCAGTTTTGTATCACTTTATATCTTTACAAAGCAGTTTTGTAGGTATATCTATTTTAAGAAAACCAAATTAAACAGTTTAAAGGTTTTGAGTAGTCAGTAATAGGCTGCCCCTCCTAAATGTCCAAGAGTCAGTAATAATTCTTAGTAAATTCCAAATCCCAATGTTTATGAGTTTACAAAATAAAGACATGGCACTGTTTGGAAAAAGGTAAATATTGTTTCATGTGGGATAAGTTACATTCTTTATATCTGGAAAAACTTAGAGTTCTCTCAAAGTCCAAAGAAGAAGGTCTATTACATGTTTATCATTTTAGTAAACCTAACAGATCTTACATTTACCATGTCAAGAATTGATAAAATACAGAAGAATACAGATTAAGATTGGAGTCCCTATCATGCTTGAAAATACAGAAATAGTAAAAGATGTTTTCTGCCGTTGTGGGTTGACACATTTTTGAAGGTGATTATTGTGTAGGGTGTGGGATAATTTTGTTTTTTCTTCTTCAGGGGTTTTTAGCAAAGGATCTCCAAGCAGAAGCACTAAAACAGCTGGACAAGAGGATAAAAGGAACTGCAGAGCAGTTCATGAAGACCCTTGAACAGATTGATGCCATTGTAAGTAACTAACCACAAAAGAGGGTCAAATCCCAACAGAAACTTTTTGGATATTTTAATGTACTTAAAAATTTTTTTTTGGCTATCCAGTGCCTTACAGTCATTAGTAGATCATAACCTTACATTACATTTTCAGAGTATAATAAACATTTTCCTGTATCATGTAGTAGCTGAGAGCTAGATGAGAATAAGAGTCTTGTACAGAGATAAATAGAAAATTGCCTCAACCAGGGTATTTCCTTATTCTGTTTCTCTGTCTGCTGGTTGTTCTCTGTAAGCCTCATTATATAATTATGTTGCATATCAAGATCATAATAGCCTGCTCTGAAGGAAAAAATATGCTTTTCTGTGGTATCTTTGGGTCTCCTTCTTGGTACAGTGACCTTTTATTGGATTTTTTTCAGAAATATGCCATGCAAATACCTATAACTGCTGAAATAAATGTAGTTTAATTTGATGGACTCTTTGAAAAAGTTCAGCAGTTCAATCAGAGTCATAATTTGAACTGCCCATCATCAAGTGCTATGTAATATGGATGTGTTCCTAGGAATGGTGGGAAGCTTACTAACTGATTTCCTGCTTTTGTATTGTGAGTCTATGATGCTAATGTAGTCTTTGCTGCTTGTTATAGCCAACAGTTCTAAATACTTTTTTATTTAAATTGCTGTATTTTAAGTATTTTGAAGTCTTCAGATTTCTCTTTCCTTTGTGCCTCGTATAAAGGAGAATATTGTGCTGACAGTTATTGAATGCTGGTGGCATAAAGGCTTCATGTGACTGATTTCCCACTTGAAGTGGCAGATTTACTACGTGTTGTCATGAAATATCAATAAGGTGACAGCTGTCTCAATTGGATGGGGTTAAAGATCATTTCTGACCCCTTCAATTTTTGACGCCAAATCCTATTTAGAAAAAAACTCAGTGCTTGTATGCTGGTGTGCAGTTCTGGAACCCAGCAGGCACCCTTGTAAAACTCTTTCACTGTTTCTTGATTAATCCAAACTCAATTTCCCAAGTTTACTTTTAATTCTGTTACTTTTTGTGTGGTTTAAACAGAAAGCATGCTGTGATGTATCTTCTTATCCAAAATACTCTAAATACTACTGGACAAGGGATTTTAGGTCTAGTACAATGTTTTAGGAGACTTATAATCAGTGCCTTGGTGTTTAGATTTGGGAAATAAGGGAATCACTGTACTTTGTTTCTTGAGAAGGTGGAGCAGCCAGAGCTAAGACTAATTATAATTAATTTCTTTCAAAATCTGTAATAATTGTTTTTGTAATAACTGTAAAAGTCTTTTTTTTTTTTTTTTTTTTTTTTTAAGTGAGGGCTTGGATTACTGGTGGTTGCACACCAGTTACATTGCACCTATTTGTTTCTTTTAATATACGAAATTGGCTATGAGATTTGTCCTGAAAACTGGACTAATGTGCAATTTTGCAGATGAAATACATGTAGGTGGGTGGAATCTGTACATAAAAATGTGGGAGTTCAGAGTGCTGGTATTATACCAGGTCAGATGAACGGGCCACCAACTTACTGAGGCAGCACACAGCTGTACTGTGGTTGTGCAGTATGTGGAGGCAGCAGTGCAGACTGGTAATGAGGAGTGTGTATGAACAATCAATGAGTTCCACTGGAGTAAAAAATGGCAAATAGAAAGGCAAAGCAGTAAAGTATTTTATCTTATTGTAGAATTGGTTTGTACAAGTACTTAACATTCTTTTCAGCAGCGAAGTAAAAAGCTAGTCCTGACACATCTGTTAAATGCCATTGAACATGTAGAGGTGCTGTTGATTGAGTCAACAGCATATTAAAAACTTGACAGGGGAAAAATGTGACTGACTGAGAAGAATGGATGATGCATTGTAGAAGTCAAACATATCAGCAAGCTCGCACCACAAATGTTCCAGTCTTTGGCAGAATTGTCACAGCTCATTAAGATTTCTCAGCTGCTGTGTGCTATTTGGATCACTCAAAACTATACAGCTTGATGCAAAATGAGATTTGGTTGGTTACAGAGAGATAAGGGTGAGGAAGCTTGCACATCGTATTCTTTCTATTCTAGGAGTATTACTCTCTTGCTGGTAGCAGAGAAGCTCATTAATTAGAGGAGCTGAGTTTGGAACGAAATACTTTTACTAGAAACCATGTGTTCAACAATTATGAATTTAAAAGACGGGATTTGGAAGGTGGAGATGTAAGTTAATAGTCATACAGTAGTGAGGTGTAAGAGAAAAAATACATTGTTGTCACTGGCAGAGATGTGAAAGTAAAGTCATGAAGGGATGTTTTTAGGTAGAGCATCTGTAACTTAAGCATTGTAACATAAATGTGTTTAAACAGATGCTGCTTTCACTGCACCTTACAAAATCTTAATTTGTCTGACACAGATATTGCCATAAGCCACAAATCTTACAAAATGTCTTCAGGAAGAGTGCAGTTGAGTCCTATTTAATATTTGAAGATTTGTGTGTGGGCATTCACAGATGTGCTGTTTATTTCATCAGTTAAAATATTTGGTCCAGGAACAGAAGTCAAAATACACTATTTGTTACAAATCTCAGTGAGAGGAACACAGAAAATGCTTTACTTGGTCATCTGGCTCAGGTTTTTAAGTATCTGAAAGGCTTTTTCAGGAAAGAGCAAAGATTTTCTGAGATCAATAGGAGGACTTGAATCCACAGTAATGACAGGATGTACTTGTGAACCAGCTCTGATTTAGTGAATGTTTTCACCAATATCGAAGTGTGAGCACTCACTTTGTCCTCAAGATGGTCTCCTATTAAATGGCAGATTTTTTAATCTAGAAAGACAATATTGCCGAGAACAGATTGTTCTAAGAATTAAAAAAAGCTTTTTCTTCTGAAGTAACAGTCACTGATTTTGTTAACATAAGTTCACATCAAAGCTGTCAAATTGCATCTTTCAGTATTGAGGACATTGATAGCACTACTGACTCATAGTTGTGCTCTGGTGGCCCATCCTCCTTTCCTGAGGATTTTTTAGAATTATAATTTTTCTGTAGAACTTACTTTCATTACCATGCTGTTCTGATGAAATTTAACTGTCTCCTTCTCTCTGCTATACTTGTTGTTGGATAAATCCATACCAAATTAACATTTCAAGGATTAAAAGAAAGAAGTATTCTGAATAAACCTCATCACTGTTCCCCTAACAAATGTTTCCCAGATGTTTGGGAAGGTTTTCCACTTAAAATAAGATGAGATCCTATTACTAAACTTTTTGAATTTATCTGTATCAATAAAAATGTGAGAAGTGTTTCTTACTGTAATACTTTAATCCCTTAGCATGAGTTGTAAATGAAATCAGATCTTCAGAGAAAGGTATTTCTAAAGCTCAAGGAGCATTGCCATGTGAGAGGGGAGGTTTTCTCCCTCCCTTTCTGTTTGATTTGTGTGTCAGTGCCCCCGGTTAGCTGAGACCCTTGTGCCCCACCAGTCTCTCTGGGTCCTGTTATGGGGGCCCTTCCCTGAGCAGCCCACTTGGTGGTTCAGCTGACTTGCTTGGGGTCACACACAGACAGAGAGGCCCCTCCTGGCCCTCCACGCCTTCCATTGGTCTGTTGGTGCCCCAGACAAAATTCAGGAACAAATTCAGGTCACAACAGCATAAGAGGGACCCTCCTGGGGATCCACAGTCAAATATATTACCTGCTCTCAGTGACTGTAAGTGCCCTTGAAGGGCACTTGGAGGACTCCCTTTACCAGTTTGTAGAATAACCCTCCTTTATTAAGACAATAAAAAACTCTGACAGGATTGCTGGTGGTAGTATCTGGCTGCAAAAAGCATACTTAAAGCAATATACTAACCAGCTCTAATCCCCAATAATGCAGTCTTCTCTATTTTTATGCCACTTTAAACTTACTTTTATACTATTTTTATGTTTAAGTGGAGCTAAAGTGACTCTGGACATGCATCATGTTCAGTGAGGGGTGATTGTATTTTGGAGGTGGATACTGTCAGTGTTACATCTGAGGTGACCTTTGGGGCTGCAACTATACATTAGTATTGCATCCAAGGTAAACTTTGGAATGGAGGTGGGCATCTGTGATCTTGCCATGGTTGCTGGTTCAACAGCAGGAAATCTTTCCTTCCTTGGCTGACAGCTGTGGCTTATCAGCCACGAGGTACCACCTTCCCCCTCTGGCAGGATTTGGACAGACCCTGGCCTTGGTGTCTCCAGTCCACCCTCTCTTTGAGTCCCCTTAGTGTGTGCTGTGTGTGGGAATTTGGGCACACTGACCACATTCCATCCAGGGAGCAGCAACTGTGTTTTCTGCCTATAAGTTTCCATATTGTTATGTCTGGGTTGGTACTTTCCACCCTGCTCCATCCTCCATTTCATCCCCCCTTAGCCTCTATGTTGACTACAATTTTTGTAACTTTCTTACCAAGTTTCAGCAATGGAAACGAGGTTGTAGCTTCCTACTCCAGCCATCATGCTGTTAGGGCTCCAGAGGGAAACACCAGTGAAATACCTCTGAGGAGATAAGGAGTGTTCCCACAGGGAGGTGACACAGCCCACAGTTCAGCTGAAGTGCCTCACACCAGTGCACACAGCATGGGCAACAGACAGGAGGAATAGAATCCATTTGTCTGAACAATAAAAAAAGAGCATCTTTTAAAAAATTGTTTTGTTTTTTGATTTTTACAAAGGTTTATGCATTGAAACCTCCCAGCTGTGCTCACATTTTGGCTGAAATGAAACAGATTAGGTTAGGGAAACCTGTGTTCTTTGTCTGGAGTGAGGGTGGAAAATAAAAGGTAAACTAGTGAGAAACTCCCAAGATTTTTATGCATCTTCAGCAGTGAGAACACAGTGTTTTTAAGATATTCACATAAACTTATATAATGATAATCATCTGTACAGATGTTTTACCTGTTAAAAAAAATCATAAACCTGAGCACCTTTCCTCAGCAACACCCCAATTTCACATAGCTCAAAAAGGACAAAGCATGTAACACTTGCCAGGATGACATACATGAACATAATGGGTGGTAGGAGTACAGAAAATGATGCAGTTTGAATTAAATGAAAAGCTGACATCGTGTAACACTTCACATCTGTTGCCTTCCATGCATACATTGCAGAGATGATCAGATGTACAGCTTAGACTGGCAATGCTGCATTACTATGATACTTTCTAATGATGTCAAGTGATTGAGTTAATGTATTTATAAGAAATTTATTCATGTTATAATCTTTGAAAAAAACCCTGAATATGAAGCTCAGCCGAACAGTTAACACACACCACAGCAGAAAAAGCAGTGTGTGTAGTCTGTTGTTGTATATTCCCTAAAGAAACGTGGTAGATCTGCTAGCTCACTTCTTTGCAGTCAGCATGCTGCATCCCTGACTTTTTAATAACTTTTTCTTATATAGTCTTTCCTGTGTAATCATCCTTACTGAATGGGCATGGCATTTTCAGGATGCCTTTCAGAGGATTCTTTGATAATTCCACTTTTTGCTGTAAGTCTAATATGTTCATTTCAGCATTAACCTGCATCAGCTCGTTTACTTATTTTACTGCAGAATCTGCCAGAGAACTTCAGTGACTGCAAACTGAAAAAGAAGGGGCTGGTGAAGAGGGTCCAGGTGAGTTTTCTTCGGTTTTGGTGGGGTTTTTTCCTTTTTTTTTTTTTTTTTTTCCCTCCATAAATGCTGGACACTTGTATACCACACTTGCATACCAAGAGTTTGTGAAAATGAGCTGTTTAGGTTTTTTCAGTGTTTGTTCTTACACTGGTATTTTGTATGACCCCCCTTTGAGAGGTATTTAATAGCTTTGTAAAACAGCACACAAAATAGAGATTTTCAGTTCATGCTGTTTTCAGATAATGTTTGTCATTTACATTAATGGTTTGTCTTATGGCTGCCTGACGATGTGAAGTAATCCTGATACAACTTGTAAGGACAACAGGATTGATCATTCCTCCTTTTTTGAATCTTGGTGGACTGGAGTAATGACTGGGGTCTGGGAAACCAGGATGCAGTCAGCTGTAACTCCTGCTGACCCACTCGACCTTGCCAGAGTTGTTCTTTGGAAAATTTAGCTTCTGTTGCAGAGCACCACCTTTGGAGAGTACGTCTTTAAGAGCTGTACAGCAGAGTAGCTGTGCTGGGGATGGAGGGTTTAATTGCTTTGCTATGGTGTGATGCTTATAAATTCCTAGGCACTGCTTTCTTAGAGACCTTGAACTGAAGGTTTGTTAATAAATACTGGGATTCAGCTCCCTCCACTCAAACTTAGGTAAATGAATGGTAATGCTACTTGTATTACTGTTTTATTATTTGTATTGTGCTAGCTTTAGTGCCAGGTTGGGCTCCTAAAAATTGTTCGTGGAAATACCTCACATTCATATATAGAGTTGAATGATTTTGTATTTTACTGCAGGCTTATTAAATACTTCCCATTGATGTTTCACAAGTTTTTTAGTATAGCTATCTATTTTAGAGAAAGCCCACCAAGAAATACTTCATAGGTGTACAATAATTACACCTTTAGAGACAAAGCACTTTGTACTCAGTTATTGAGATAAGTTTGGACAATGCAAATGGAAATGAAGGTGGTTGCTGGTGTGACTGTGTTATGTGGGAGTTCTGAACACACTTTTGATTCCATGTGCCTAACTAAGGCAACAAAACTTGTAATAGGCTGGTGGCTATCAACTTTGTGGAAGCTACTGCATCTCCAGTCTTGGATGAAGTTACAGCAGAAGCAAGTGGGGTTTTGTATAAGAACTGCTGTTAAAGCATAAAATGGATTCTGTTGAGCAGAGATCAGAATTACTTATGTGCTTTTATAGGCACAACATTATATAGATGTGGGTTATGAACCCTTTGAGGACTGCAGAAGAATCCTAAGGGGTTTTAGACCAGAGCTGTCTGCAACAGTTTGTTTTTCTAGAAAACAGTGGCAAGTTATGCTTATTATTCTTAAGTACCCATGAAAGCAAGGGAGAGCTATTAACTGCCTTCTACTGCTGGCAGTCATACATCTTCCAGGGTCAGGAGATAAATATGAAACAGTAGCAGCCAGCAACTGCAGCTGTTGCCACCTTCACTTTTTCATTACCCAGGTTCTTACAGACTTGAGTTGATGACAGCTCAAGGGTTTGGTCAGAAATAGATGACTCAAAGCAGTGTGATGGTTGAGAAATATTCCCATGGGACAACAGTTTGCTGCTCTAGAGGGAAAGTGCTTTCTTAGTGTCATTTTAATGTAAATAACATGAAATGTCTAGTTTGTCAGAGTCTGGTGCAGACATAGGGAAAACAAAGGCAAGACATGAAAAGCTAATGGGAGATCTTTCTCGGAAAGTGCAGTGTACTTGCACACCCTGGCTTGGCCTAAAACAGTTTATTGGCTTAAAGTGCTGGTGGGTTGTGCTGTGTACAGGCTGAGCAAAGTGACCAGGGGCTGCTGGCTCCCTGTTGCTCTCTGTGTGTTACTCTACTTGTGAGAACTCGTGGGCAAGTTCTAAGAAAGCATCAGGTGCTGTGGACTGCCCTTTTTGGAACAGAGCCTTCAGTCTTTTGAGGAACACCAACTACTGATGAAGATGAAGGTTCAGTGGCGCCTGGTAGTCTTAAGAAATAGAAAAGGTCTTGGTTTAATGAAATCGTGTTTTAAATTTGACTGAGCAGGTTTGTCCCTCCCAGCCTTGGCCCCTGAAGTACGTGTTTTAGAAAGGAGCTCAGATGGTCCAAACTGAATGAAGCACTGACTTCTCTGAACCTTTATGTTTCATATTGTTACTCATGAACTTTGGATCAACTGAAAGTATGTCAGCATCAGGACTGGTAATGCTGGGCAGCCATGCTGTTATCCTTATTAGCCTTATCCAATGTCATGTTTCTGTTGGAGTCTGGGTAAATGCAGGTGTGCATAAGCTATTACCAAACCAAGTCCAGAGTGGTTGTTGAGCTGACACTTCAAATTCATGATAGAAACTGCACTTTCAGTTCTTCAGAAACACCTCCCAGTGCCAAACTGTGTATCCAATAACATTTGTTTGTTTTTTATTCTCAGGTTTTTCTTGCCCAGTGTGATACCATTGAAGGGAATATTGGTCAAGAAATGGACAAGCTACAGTCAAAGAATTTGGCACTGGCAGAATGAGGCATCGCCTTACATAAATAGGAAACATAATTGCTCTATGAGCAAGAAGAAAAGTTTGCTCTTTGTTTTGGAGCACATATCCAGCTTCCTTCTTTTTTTTTCCCCAAAGCCCAGTCTGTTAGACTGGTCCCAGTCAATCATTTCTTGCTGGTTGTCTTGTTTGCCGCTTGGTTAGAACTATTATTTTGGAAAGAAAATCCTTCCTGAAGAATGGCTGAACTAATCTTTGTGATAAATTGTGTATTTTATGGACGATAAGATAGTTTAGTTAACTAAGTTATAAAGCTTTCAGTGGTGGGCAATTTTGTCTGATATATCTTTGAATTTATTTACAGCTCAAATCAAAGAAGGTCTATAATTGTACAAGTGCCATGAGTTGCAGTTGTAGGACTTCAGCTTGATTGAAAAAGGCAAACTGAGGCAACATCTGGGGAAGTTGAACATTCTAGTAGACAGTTCAGAGCAATAAAAACCCCTACGCATTTGTATCTACTTAATGTTCGTATGCATTTATAAATATAAGAAAGCTTGACTATAAGGGAGTCGTACCTATTTTAGCCTTAAATTGTCATAATAAATGGAATGTACTGTAACATGTATGGTACTTAATTTTGAGTGGTGCTTTAAGTTGTTACTGAGCTCCTTGATACAGACGTATGTTTTTTACACGGATTTCTGATGTGCTGTGGTTTTTATAGATTATTTGTATTTTTATTATTTGTGTTCTGTCTTGAGTTATGTTGAGAAATGAAATGAGATTACTCATGCTGCTCAAATACCAAGGGTTCAGTTCAAGCAAGGTAAAACTAAGGAGCTGTTTTGAAAGGGTTTTTTTATACTTTTTTCTGAATTTACTGAATTCATGTTGCTATATTTAATGGGAAAATGCAGTGAATATTCCAGTATGTTAAGGCAATCAGTGAATTTTTATAACATGTTGCAAAGAGACACAGGTTTATTTTAGCAATGCCATCTGTGTGAGGGTTATGACTGAGTCTTGCAGTCAGATACGTGCCGTGCTTAACCTTCTCTGTTAGGTGAGAAGTCAGCTTTTGCAGGAGACACAAACTTTGAGTGGGTGCAGCCAACTTTGCAGTGATTGCTCAGAGGTTCTGAGCAGACCGTGAAGTGTGTCAGCCACATTTAGGTAACATAAATGTACAGGAGCTGCTTTTTCACTGATGCTCCTCATAGGGAGATCACACAGTGGCTGGCACAGCAGGGACTGGAAAGGAGCCTCTTTCTGTGCAAGAAATAAACTCTTCATCCCAAATGAGTCAGACTGAGAATGTGTAGAATTGGCCCTTAGGTAGTGAGCCATTACCCATATGTTTTAAGGTTAGCTGTCCTTTCAAGATAAAAATAGGAAATGTATGTAAAAGAATCTTAACTTCTGGTAAGTTATAAAGCTTAAATAATACCTAAAGTGTTATTATTACAGTATTGTCTTTGATATTCATAATTGGAGGGACAATTTTTTTAGTGAAAAGTATTGAACAAATGAAGTGATAGCTGTGCATTAGAAAGGGTCACTTGTATTCTAAAAATGCTGGTTGACCATGCTAAGATTTGAGTTGCCATGTTTTTTGCTGTTAACCAGTTACTCCAAGCGTATATTTTTTCATTATAAAATTCTCTTATCAGTATCTGTGGAGGATTTCATAGCCTAAACTCCTAGGAAGCTTATCTATCATGTTAGGATTTGATCTGGTAGGACTATGGAAGTTTTTTCGTAGGCTAACTAGTCTGTCATGCTGCATTTTCCCAGCACTTTAAGGTTAAGAGGAGGAAGGGTTGGTTGTAATCATTTTTTGTGAAGCCCTGCCTAGGCTGTGGCTGCTTCTGGACCAGATTCAGCTGACTCTTAAACTACCAGCAACACTTGCCTAATTCAGGGAATGCAAAATCAACCACTTTCCTCTGATGGAAAGGGTCCTCACCCTCCCAAATGTGGTTCTCTAATGCTTTGAGCTTTCACAGGTGCAGGTACAATAAGCCAAGTATCCTCCTGTGCCCATGGAGAGAACTGGGAGCTGTAGTCATGGCTAGGACTGTGTCCATTTCTGCTGTTCCTGTGTCATTTTGTCTCTCAGATGAGAACATTTGCAGGCAGACATCATCTTCCCAGCAGTCTTTCCAGAAACTGCTGCTTCATTAGATGTGCTTGTCTGAGTACATCCTCAGCCTGTCTCAGAGCAAGGTGGATGAACTTCAGGATGTTGAGTAGCAGATCTTTTGATGGTCTGGTACTTTGAGGCACAGAGAGTGATGGTGAGCCTCTCCCACCAGCATATCTGCACTCAGCAGAGGGTGGGTGTCCTCAGCCAAACTTACCTGCAGTGCTAAGTGGTTTGGTTTCTAGGACAGAAGTATGTGTATGAAGACCAGCTTCTGCAGTATAAATTGTTTTGTCTTCCAAATATAAAAATGACTTGATTTGTTTTGGAAAACAAAGAGTTGTATTTAGAGTTCTCCAAGACATTCCAGAGTGAATTGACTTTTATACTTAAGTTTTGGAGAGGGGAATTGTAAACATTTTTTTGTCATAATAGCCTTAAATTCAGTAAAAGCAAGTGTCTGTGCTTTTCAGAAGTGCAGCAGACTGCAATTGTGGGAGGAAGGGGAAGGAAGAGGCAATTTTAAATATTCTTCAGAATTTGTAAATATAAATAATCAAGCTTAAGCTGTAGTCTCACTGATTCTGTAGTCCAGGTGTACTGTGATACCTGTTTCACTACTGAATTGTTTCCTCCGCCCAACAATCTGCCATGATCATGTCAAAACAGAAGTTACTCCCTTTTGACTTAGTTGCACTTATCCCATCGTCTTCCTCCAGTTGCTGTGTTGCTCTGGCTGTGTTTACACACCTTGGACTTGCTATCCTGGCAAAATGTACCACAGGATTTGTCTTTTATCAAAATGGAAATTGAATTGCACACGCCCTTGGCCTGTTTTCTCTCCCAGATCCCGTGGGCTGGTGTGAGATGAACCAAACCCGACTCAGGGAAATGTGGAGTCTGGAGCCATGGGATGGGTTGCTCTCTGGAAACAGCACAAAATTACAGTGGCATCTTCCATGACCAAGTCCTCTGGAAGGTAATGTCACTGTGAGCCTGGAGCAACACTTTTTGACTTCTAATGGACACTCATGGTTTGGAGTGGAGCACTTGACAACCCTGGAAGTTGGCACTAGATTTATTTTTTTTTTTTTGTTAACTTACGTTATTGTACTGTGATAAATGAAAAGATAAAAATAAAACATGGAAAGTTCTCTGCTGTCCTTGGTCACGTTGTAGTCACTAAATTCTGTATTTGGGCCGTATTTTAGCAGGGAAGGCACAAAGTGCTCTGGCTGGGGCTGGCGTGTGTGCCGTGCAGGGCAGTGAGCAGGGACTCCTGGAGGCTGAGGGAAAAAAAAACAAAAAAAAAAACCCCAAAAAACCACCACCACCACCACCAACAACAACAAAAAAAAACCGGAGTACTGGAGTACTTTACATGGTTGTGTTGCACACTGTGCACTGGAACAGGGTGTCCAGAGAGGGTGTGGAGTCTTCCCCATAGAAGATATTACAGAACCGTCTGGACACAATCCTGTGCCAGGCAGGTTGGGCCAGATGACCCACTGTGATGCCTTCCAATCTGCCCCACCCTGTGATCCTGCGTTTTCCAGATCTGGATGTATGGGATGTAAATATTTATAGTTTTTTACTTATTTGGCCGGTTTGGCGTGAGGGGTGGGTACATTTCAGGCGCTTTACTCACAGACGTGTCCCACAGCTGGACTGCTGTGTCTGTGGAGCTCTGTGGGTGCTCTAAGGGCTTACCTGAGGAACATCCCGAGGAAGGCGAAGAGGACAGATCCATCTTTCCTCTTATCCCT